>NC_136964.1:959208-986708 GCF_032717465.1 Coenobita brevimanus
ATCAAGCATCCATCCACCCATCCATCCATCCATCAATCCTTCTCTCTGTTTATCTATCCACCAAACCATCAAGCATCCATCCACCCATCCATCCATCCATCAGGACCGTCTCTGGCGCAAGAACCGGAACAGGAACCCCAACGCCACCTGCTACGGCGTCCATCTGGGCCGGAACTACGACGACGGGCACTGGGTGGACGGGAAGGGGACCGGAGACAGCTGCAGCAAGAACTACGAGGGTGAGTTGGGGGGAGGCTCACCCTTCCACCAAACTTCATTGAAATTCACTGAGAAATTCTGGAAATATCGTCGGGACAAACAGACAGACAGATAAACACAGTTGAATATATAACCTCCTCCAACTTCGTGGGCGGAGGTAACAATGAACAAGTTACTCCCCGGGTGAAAGAAAACGGAGCGGAGAGGCATTCTATCAAAGGCAGTGACAAATAGCGGAGGGAAACGTCATTAAAAAACACAAATATCTCACCAAATATTCACCCTAGAGCTTGCAGTCTGTAACATCTACTGCACAAGTTCACCCTAGTCACGAAGAATCACGGTCAGCCTCCATATCCAACGAATAATTAACGAAAAACGCGATTATTCTGGGCCGTCTCACTGCACGCACATCGGTATGAGTGTAAACAAAACATGAGCAATAGATCATCAAAAGTAATACTGAAACTTTATCTAGCATAAGTAAGGGCACATTTAGACAACGCAGTACAATTTTGGTGTCCTTACTATAGAATGGATATTAATTCGTTAGAAAATGTACAGAGAAGAATGACAAAAATTATACATGACGTCCGGAACCTGTCATATGAAGACAGACTGAAAAGGCTAAGTCTGCATTCGCTAGAGAGGCGTAGAGTAAGGGGAGACTTAATTGAGGTGTTTAAGTGGATGAAGGGTATAAATAAGGGAGATATTAGCAAGGTACTTAAAGTGAGCATACAGGATAGAACTGGAAATAATGGTTTGAAACTAGAAAAATTCCGTTTCAATAAGGAAATAGGTAGAAATTGGTTTGGTAATAGAGTAGTAGACGAATGGAATAAGCTACCTAGTAAAGTAGTTGCTGCTTCTTCCATTGAGAGTTTCAAGTATAGGCTAGATAAGCATATGACAAATAAGGGGTGGGTATAGAAAAAAGAAAATCTTATAACCAATACTAATTCATAATTTTTCCTTTTCAGGTTACACTATGATAGTCTCTATTCTCCTTTCACACTTTCCTGTAAAATGTCCACGTCAGTGTGGTGCTCTTTCTGACTTTTTCCTGCCGGCTTCGGCTGGAGGGTTTGGAGGGCGGGGAAGCACCTTCTTCTTTGCTATCCTTATCTCATTCTAGTAGTTCAGTTACTCTTCTAGGAGCTGCCTAGCGTGGGCCAACCGGCCTACTGCAGTTATCCTCTCTTCTTATGTTCTTATGTTCGAAAGCGTTAACAATGTAATGTATTTCATCATCAAAATTAATCTGCAGAGGTAATTTTTAAACATATTTTTCACTAAACATAATAAACTGAAATTAATTTATGGATCCATTCGCCAAGTAAACGAATTTCGTAACAAACAAAACGAACGAGTGATTTTGTGGTAAAAGTTTCAAAATCACGCGTTCGTTTCAGCCTTTTGCTTTATAAAATTCATCAATATAATTACTCATTTTAGCATCATTTGGCATATGCATCAAAAAATTAATTGTAATTTAGTTTGTTTAGTGACCAATGTGTTTAAAAATTACCTTTGTGAATAATTTTGTTAGTGAAAAAGAAAAATAATTAACTTGCTAACGCTTTCGAACGTCCCGCAGGTTTATTTACATTCCCGTGTCGGTGTGTGTGGTGGGGTGGTCCAGAATTATCGCGTTTTTCGTTAATTATTCGGTAGGTATGGAGGCTGACAGTGATTCTTCGTGACTAGGATGAACCTGTGCAATAGATGTTACAGACTGGGGCCGCTAGGGTGAGTATTTGGTGAGATATTTCGAATTTAAATGTCGTCACTCCCGCCATTTGTCACAGGCTTTAACTTAATCCCTGTCCGCTGCAAGGCTTTTATATCTGTTAACACACACACACACACACACACACACACACACACACACACACACACACACACACAGGCAGAGCACAATACTTTAATATTGTTATATGTTGTAGCTCTCTCTCTCTCTCTCTCTCTCTCTCTCTCTCTCTCTCTCTTACAAATTGCGTTAACAGTATTGAATTATGATTACATTCTCACTACTGCTCGAGGTAAGACAATGATTGACAGGAGACAGCTACTCTCTCTCTCTCTCTCTCTCTCTCTCTCTCTCTCTCTCTCTCTCTCTCTCTCAACATATATATTCTTTTAATTTTCATCTCAGTACTCAACACCACACAAGTGTCCCAAACACCTCATCCTCAGCGATTTATTTCCCATCTTCCATCTTCACTAACCCTTCAAATAACCCCCTCTCTCGCCCCCCCCCCAGGCCCCACGGGGTTCTCAGAGCTGGAGACGCAAGCAGTGAGGGATTATATCAATGAATTACAAAGTACAAGGAATTTGACAGCTTTCTTCACCATCCACTCATACCTTCCGCTGTGGCTGTATGCGTATGGCTGGAGTGGAGAGTCGGTGCCGGAGGAGCCTGAAGTGGTACGTACACAGAATTACGTACATGGATATACACGTACATACATGTATAATATATACACATACACACTGCCTCCAACAATACCTTAGTGGACACACATACACACACACACACACACACACACACACACACACACACAGAGGGATTCAATCCAGGCGGACGTGTGACACCGGCGCTCCGTACCAAATCATCACGGCCAGTGGCATTGGCTAAATAGTATCTTTGTATGAGTCAAGCTCAGTACCAGGTTAGACTAAATGATTGTTCATTATTAAAAGGAAAATAATAATAAGTTTAAACAAGACTTGTACAAACAGGAAATAGAACCAAGACGAAAGAATACGCTGAGTCATCTCTGAGGTTTGTTTAGACTACAACAACACGGAGATTGTAAGTACATCCTTTGCACTTTAAGTATTGCAAAATGGATACATACTTCAGTAAAACAAATTTGGAAAAGAAAAGGGATAAAGGTAAAAAGCAAAATGATGATTTCTACCAAGAACTGGTTGAAGTAGAGACCCACAATAGACTGGTTGAACGTGTAAACAAACTAGAAATGGCTTTCAAAAATGAAATCGATGAAATAAAGAAGCAGATGCACTTGCAAAAGGAAGAAATAGAAAAACTAGGAAGGGAGGCCAATAAGAAAGACACAACCATCAGTGAACTAACAGTGGAATTGAGTACACTTAGGAAGAAAATGAGTGAAATGGCAAGTACAGTAGTCAATCACGAGAGTGTTATGGAAGAGTTCAAAAATGACACAGAGACAATTAGGCAAGTTAGCAGTCTTATTGATCAGAGCAGTGATATTGAGGAGAAGATAACACAAGTGAATGAAGCTGTGCAAAGCTACAAAAATGATGTAGAAACTACGTATGCTGAAATGGTGAAAGTAAAGAAAGACTTAGAAAAAAGGATGGAGGAAAAAAGCATTAAAAAGGAGGTGAAAAGAATAATCCAAAACAATCCAAAGTTAGTCAGAGATTCAGTAGAGATAAACAAATCAATAGTAATCACTGGTATAGAAGAGGAAGAAGTTAAAAACAAGATCACAAGAGACAAAAAGGAGATGGCAAATGTAATGAGCTTACTGAAAGAAGTATCAGAGGAAATCTGTAGTAAAGACATAGAGGAACACAAAAGGTTAGGGAAATACGAGAAAAGCAAGACAAGACCTCTAAAGGTGACTTTCCAGAGTGTAAACACTGTGGAAGAGATACTAAACAATGCAAAGAATCTTAAGGAAAAAGAGGAGTTCAAAACTGTATGGATAAAAAGATGCCGAACACAAGAGGAACTGGAATTACTGAAAGAGAAAAGGGAGGAAGCAAAAACAAAAAATGAGGGAAGATCAGAAGAGGAGGAGAAGAAATTTTTTTTTACAAAGTAATAGGACTGCAGGTACGAAAGTGGTACAACAAACAGGATGGAAGAAAAAGGAGGAAGGTAGTTGAACCATGTCATGACAAGTGTATAAACAAGATGATAAAGTTGATGTACTCAAATGTGGATGGAATGGTATCTAAATTACTAGAGATGAATGATTGTCAGAGAAAATGAACCACAAATAAGATGCCTAACTGAAACAAAATTAATACCAAGGATATCAAATGACATACTAAACTTAAGAGGAATACAATATATGGAGAAGAGACAGAAATGTAAAAAAAGGAGGAGGAATTATAATATTAACTAAGAAAAATCTAAAAGTCAAGGAAATAAAACTAGATATACCATCACAAGTAGAACTGATTGCAGTAGAGATCGACACATCTGAAGGTAAAGTAATTGTAGCCAATTTGTACATGCCACCCAGATCAAACACATGGGAAAGAGACGAATATGAGGACCTGGCAGAGAGTACAATTCAGAGTGTAAGATCATTGCTACATAAAATGGAAGAGAAATCGGAAAGAATTATACTAACTGGGGACTTCAATACAAATATAAATTGGAATACTCTAGATATAAATAGCCAAGAAAGCTGTTGGGACCAAAAGCTCCTGGATCTCGTACAAGAGTTTTTCTTAACGCAACATGTGAGGGAAACCACCAGAAAAAGAGGACTTGATGTACCTTCAGTGCTAGATCTAATATTTACAAGGCAAGAAAATGATATTGACAGTTTAATATATCACCCTCCACTCGGCAAAAGCGATCATGCAGTACTAAATTATAACTTCAGGATAGCATATGACATAGTAAACAGCAATGATAGTTACAAAAAGAGCCTAAACTATAAAAAGGGAAATTATCAAGACCTAAAGAAGTATTTCTTAGAAGTTGATTGGGAAAATGAGCTTAGAGGACAAGATTTAAATGCTGTATATAAAAATTTTTGTGAATTTTATGAAATAGGAGTCCAGAAGTACATCCCACAGCACAAAGAAGTAGATAAGAAAATACAGAAATGGTTCAATACAGAATGTAAAAAATCAAAAGAAAGAAGAGATTTGTTGTGGAATAGATACAGAAGACACAATAGTGAAAGGGCATATAATAATTACAAACAGGCAAGAAACAACTATACAAGAATAAGGAGGGAAGCCCAAAAATAGTTTGAGGAGGATATAATAAATAAAAGTAGTGATCAACCAAAGCTGTTTTACAGCTATATTAGAAGCAAAACTAAAGTAAAAGATATAATACAATCCATTACGGACGAGGGAATCACTTATACACAAAGAGAAAGATATTTGTGAAGCACTAAATAAGAATTTCCAATTAGTTTTTACAGAAGAAAAAATTTTTTAGAGGGACTATGTGGAACACGCGTGTCCACACATTCTACCAGATATACAAATAGCAGAAAAAGTAATACAGGAGGAGTTAAGTAGATTAGACAGAGGAAAAGCAAGTGGTCCTGATGAAATTTCATGTTGGGTATTACGAGAATGTGCAAAGGAGTTAAGTAAACCATTATTTTTAATTTTCAAGAAATCCTTGAGTCAAGGTAAACTACCTGACATTTGGAAAAAAGCAAATATTGTCCCCTTATTCAAGAAAGGAAATAGACAAAATCCACTCAACTACCGACCAGTATCACTGACCAGTGTTGTAAGCAAGGTATTAGAAAAATTATAAGAAAAGCTTGGGTAAATCATCTAGAAGAACACAGTATGATAACAGAAAGACAGTTTGGTTTCAGAAAAGGAAAATCATGTGTTACTAATCTGTTGAGCTACTATGACAGAGTAACAAACACAATACAGGAAAGGGAAGGATGGGTGGACAGTATCTATTTAGATTTCAAGAAAGCTTTTGACACAGTACCACACCAAAGACTTTTATGGAAACTGTACCATCAAGGAGGAATTCGAGGCAAACTGTTTTGTTGGATGCAAGACTTTCTCATAAAAAGAGAAATGACGACAGGACTAAGAGGAAACTACTCATCACTGAAAGAAGTGACTAGTGGAGTACCACAGGGTTCAGTGCTGGCACCAATCATGTTTTTAGTGTATATAAATGATATAAACAGTAACACTGGAAATGAGAGCTATCTGAATATGTTTGCAGATGATGCAAAAATACAAATGAGAATTACTAACACAGACTCTTGTAAAGAGCTACAAGAAGAATTAAATAAACTTCATGAATGGAGTAGTAAATGGCAAATGGAATTCAATGTGGACAAGTGTCATGTAATCAAGTTTGGTAAAAGTGGAAAAAGACCTGATTGGGATTATAAGTTAGGAAATAAAACCCTATACACATCAGAAAGAGAGAAAGACCTAGGTGTGATTATCAATAACAGACTATCTCCGGCTGACCACATCAGCGAGAAGGTACGGAACATGTATACATTGCTTGCAAATATGAGAATAGCATTCACATACATAAATGAAGACATGCCAAGAAGGATAATAACATCATTCATTAGACCAACCCTGGAATATGCATCAGTAGTCTGGAGTCCTCATCTCAAAAAGCACATAGACAAGATTGAAAAAGTTCAAAGGGCCGCTACAAGATGGATACCAAGCTTAAGGGACCTAAGCTACGAAGAAAGACTAAATAAACTGAATCTACCAACACTACAGGAGAGAAGGAAAAGAGGTGACATGATAATGCTATATAAATGCATATCAGGAAAGGAGAAAATAGACATAAATGATTACTTAACATATGGAGAAGCATCAGCAAGAGGACACTGCAAAAAATTGCATAAGAAGAGAGGTGATAAAGACGTAAGGAAATTCAGTTTCCCAAACAGAGCAATTGATCAATGGAATGCACTGCCGAATGAAATAGTGTGTGCCAAAACAATTCACAAATTTAAGGATATGTACGATAAATATGGTTTAAGACACGGGACAGTACGAGCTTGACTCATTCCTGTAAAGATACAATTAGGTAAGAACAATTAGGTAAGAACACACACACACACACCACACACACACATACGTACATACATACATACATACACACTACATTATTACTGTTCACTTTATTTACCTCGTAATTCGGCCATGAAGATATCAGCTCCCAAACGGTTGAGATTTGGACTCATGTTGGTGCTTTGTTGATAGATAAATAGATAGACAGATAGCTAGATAGAGCAACAATGGTCCATTACTTAACATTCTGAGCTTGCACGTGTAGGGAAAAGATTTGTATATATTAAAATTATGTGAGAGCGAGAGGGAGGCCGAGGATGAGATGGAGCGGAGAGGTATATGAGAGAGGGGGGGGGCCGTGTGGTGTGAGCTGGGAGCAGGGCAGTGAAATGGCGTTGGACAGGGCGACATGGAGGCGATTTGTTTGTGGCCACCCCTTACTGGATCTAGGCGTCTGGCAATAGATGGATGGAAAATGATGTGTGTTATTGGCTCTCGTGCTGTCGATAGGCGATGAATGAAGGCTCCTGTGTGTATATTTGATTTTTCTTCTTTTTTTCAGAGTCGTGTTGCTCAGATTGGAGTTAACGCGACTGAGTCAGTACACAACACACAGTATAGGGTTGGTTCCTTCTACAACCTTGTACGTAAGTAGTGGTAGTAGTAGTAGTAGTAGTGGTAGTAGTAGTGGTAGTGGTGGTGGTGGTAGTAGTGGTAGTGGTAGTGGTGGTGGTGGTAGTAGTGGTAGTGGTAGTGGTGGTGGTGGTAGTAGTAGTAAAAAAATAATATGGATAATAATAATAATAATAATAATAATAAAAGTAGGAGCATCGTTGTAGATCTTAGTACTAACATAATGATAACAATAATAGAAATGATAATGATAATAATAATAATAATAATAATACGGTAATAATAATAATAATATTATTATTATTATTATTATTATTATTATTATCTGTCTATCTCTCTATCTATCTATATCAGTAAATCTATCCATCAATCAATCTGTGCCCAGTTTTCTACTTTTGTCTATATATCCATCAATCCATCTATCTGTCTGTCTGTCTATCTAACTATCAATCTATCAATCTATCTATCCATCCATCAATCCATCAATCTATCTATCTATCTATCTATCTATCCATCTGTCTGTTTATCTAGCCATCAGTCTATCTATCAATCCGTATCTACCAGTAAATCTATCCATCCATCTATCATTCTATCTATACCCATTTCTGTATGTGTCTGTCTGTCTGTATATCTATCTATCAAACCATCTGTCTATCTGTCTATCAGTTAATCTATCCATCAATCACCTATACCCAGATTTCTACACATCTCTGTCTATTCATCAGTCCATCAATCCGTCTATCTACCCATCCATCTATCTGTCTATCTATCTATCCATCTATCTACCAGTAAATATATCAATCCGTCAATCTATCTATCAGCCCACTTCTTCACGTGTCTTTATCTATCTTTATGTATCTATCTATCTATCTGTCTATCTGCCAGTAAATATATCTATCTGTCAATCTGTCTGTCAGGCCACTTCTTCACGTGTCTTTATCTTTATCTATCTATCTATCTATCTGCCAGTAAATATATCTATCCGTCAATCTATCTGTCAGGCCACTTCTTCACGTGTCTTTCTGTTTATTAATATGTATGTATCTATCTATCTATCAGAGCCAGTGTTCGGCCTGTCGATAGATTGGAGTTACAGCAGAGGCGTAATCTATTCCTACATTCTGGTGCTACGGGATAAGGACGAATATGGCTTCCTCTCGCCCTACACCCAAATCGTCCCTACTGGGGAAGAAACCTGGGCAGGCCTGATCGCCGCTGTTATGGCCATTTAGAGAGAGAGAGGGGGGGGAGGGGGGGACACTGGTAAGATAAGAATACTGCATAGGAGAAATGAGAGAGAGAGTAGATAGAATTTAGAGAGAATCCTTTCTGACAGAAATATAAATTAGAAAAGGAGAAACAGAGAGAGATAGACTTGAGAAAATGCTGAGAGAGAGAGAGAGAGAGAGAGAGAGAGAGAGCGGGAGAGAGAGAGAGAGAGAGAGAGGCAGGGAGAACACTAAACAATAAAAACTATATATATATTGTCAAGTCTCGCTACTAACATTCCAAGTCTTGTTAATCTCAATAAATCTAACATGTAACACTAACCTGTCACAATCCTCTAACATCATGTAAGAAATAACATCTAATATCTAACAGTATAGCATCATCTAACATCATCTGAATCATCAAACATCAAAGTCTAAGCATCTAATCTAACAAACATCAAACTAACACTGTCGCTATCATCTAACATCATCAGTAATCTAACGTCTAACACTTATTATCCCATCACTATCACCTAACATCATCAAACTTATCCATCAGTAACATCTAACTAAGTTATTACTATAATCTGCTCCTCTAACATCATCAGGAATCTAACATCTAACACTTACTAACCCATAACTATCATCTAACATCATCTAACATCGTCACACCTATAATTAACCTCAAAATAGATTATGTGTGGGAATCAAATCTCTATTCAGGTGAGCTAATTACCTGCTTTTCCAAATTAAGAGGTCTCACCTGTATGGGATCCTCGTCGCATCCCCCGGGCTCCTATGACCCGTTTAGCTTTGAGAGAGAGAGAGAGAGAGAGAGAGAGAGAGAGAGAGAGAGAGAGAGAGAGATGGAAGGACAAATAGGCGAAGAGGCAGAGGAAGTGAGAATAGAAATGAGAGGAAGATGGAGGAAAATAAAAGAGCTAGGGAAGGAGATGGAAAGAGTGAGAAACAGAGAAGGCAAGATAAAGAAGAAATAAAGAGAGGGAAAGAGAAATACAAGAAACAGAATATATAGAACAGAAATCCAAGTGCATTAAAACGTCGACTCAGTGCTTCAAAATTTGATGATGATAATAATAATAATAATAATAAGACTGTAGCTGCCATAGCCAGTCCCTGCTGTGCACCTCTGCTAACACTGTTGTCTGACACAAGTTACGTTTTTTGTACAAACTCCAAACCCGTTGGTCCACCTGCACCACAAACTATACACACCTGGTGCAGGACCACACAAACTATACACACCTGGTGCACGACCACACAAACTATACACACCTGTTGCACGACCGCACAAACCATACACACCTGCTGCACGACCACACAAACTATACACACCTGCTGCACGACCACACAAACTATACACACCTGCTGCACGACCACACAAACTATACACACCTGCTGCACGACCACACAAACTATACACACCTGCTGCACGACCACACAAACTATACACACCTGCTGCACGACCACACAAACTATACACACCTGCTGCACGACTACACAAACTATACACACATGCGGCACGACCACATAAACTATACACACCTGCTGCACGACCACACAAACTATACACACCTGCTGCACGACCACATAAACTATAAACACCTGCTGCAGGACTAGACAACACCTGTAGGACCAACAAGTGCCTCATTTAGGTGTTGGTCTGTCCTGTATGTAAGACCAATTGTATGTAGGACCAATTGTATGTATGACCAATTGTATGTAAGACCAATTGTATGTAAGACCAGTTGTATGTAAGACCTATTGTATGTAAGACCAATTGTATGTAAGACCAATTGTATGTAGGACCAATTGTATGTAAGACCAGTTGTATGTAAGACCAATTGTATGTAAGACGAATTGTATGTAAGACCAACTGAAAAGTGTGGCAATGTGGCGGTCCCAAACATCCTAAGGTGACGAATCAATCGCCTTCACATTCGTCCATATTCGTGTATTTATATGAATTGTTTTGGGGTAAATTGAGGTGGGAAATTCACGATCGGTGGACATTTTTTGACCTATGACCTTGAATTGTAGGTCAAGGTCACTGAAACAGGGTCAGTGTAATGGGGTCAGGTGCTGTACATCCACATTAAGTATGGTGAAAATAGGAGACGAAAAGTGACGGAACAATAATCATCATCATCATCATCCGGACCTCCTTTCCCACCCAAGGGCAGGGTGAGGAGTAGCAATGTCCAGACAGCCCAAAATTGCCCAATCCAATGGGCCACGCTTCCATTCACTCATCATTCAAGCCCCCGGAATCCTGGCTCTATCGGATACACCAAAAACATTCACCACGTTCTGTAGCTTCACATATCGTATCCGACAGAGTCAATCTAGACGCTGCCACGTTAAAAAGGGGTGCCAAAAATCCCTGATCATGCATATCTCCTCACAGAATTCTTCCAGCCAGCTCGATCTCCTGTCAGTTCCCTAGCCTCACCGACTTCCAAACCTCTCTTCCAAACACATTCATCCACCATATCTCTCCATCTTCTCCTTGGCCTACCTCGCCTCCTCCCTCCTTCGAATTCGCTTAATAATAATAATAATAATAATAATAATATTAATAACAATACCACCACTACAACAACAATCACAGCTACCACCACCACCACCACCACCACCACCACTACTACTACTACTACTACTACCGGGTACTTCTCTCCTGGTAGTGGTAATAGGAAATTCATTGTAGTCAGGATGCACTATAGTCACCCTCTAAAATATGCAGATAAAAAGGCGGAGAGAGAAATGGATGACAGCAACAAGCACACTCAAAAATGTGTGTGTGTGTGTGTGTGTGTGTGTGTGTGTGTGTGTGTGTGTGTGTGTGAGGCCAGGTGTTAAACAATATGGATAGACAGATAGATAGATATAGGTGTATAGAAGGACAGATAGATGAGTGCATAGATAGATATAGATAGATGGGTAGATAGACAGATATTGATAGATGGATGGCTAGATAGATTAATAGATACATAGATACGTAAACAGGTAGATAGCTAGACAGGTTGTTAAATAGATAGATAGACAGACGGATAGATAGGCAGATAGATACACAGATAGATATACTGAGAGAAGCTTGTCCAGTCATTTCTTGCTTGGTTAGGTGCGTTCTCTCTCTCTCTCTCTCTCTCTCTCTCTCTCTCTCTCTCTCTCTCTCTCTCTCAGAAAAAGTCAATGAACTCCTAAATGGCCCAGTTGTGTTTTTCATTGTCTCCTGCACAGACTGAATTTGCTTTTTTTTTTTTTTTTTTTTAGAGAGAGAGAGAGAGAGAGAGAGAGAGAGAGATCATGTATCCATCCATTCATCCATCCATCCATCCATCCATTAATACATACATACATACATACATACATTAATACATACATAAAACATACATACCTTCATACATAAATACATACATAGGTTATTTGCACACACGTACATTACGTATAAAAACTGCAGACCTAATCATGCTTATGTTAAGGAACACTGTTATATTAACCACAGGACCGACCACAGACCGTCCTTATCATCACCACTGGACCTTCCCTACATCACATCACCATGATAATACAACCCATTGTAGTCATTCGTGGGATCACTACAGCTGTTTGGGAAAAATAACAGTGCACGGCATGCTTACAACATACTAAAATACACATGTGACGTTTCACATAAGCATGATTAGGTCTGCAGTTTTTATACGTAATGTTAGAAACACTACACACCTGTGTTGTTGCTGTTATATTTATAATTATTATTATCGCCCGCCTTTAGAATGTGGGGCGATAATGTAATTGCCTGCATCTGTGTGTGTGTGTGTGTGTGTGTGTGTGTGTGTGTGTGTGTGTGTGTGTGTGTGTGTGTGTGTGTGTGTGTATGTGTGAGTGAGTGTGTGTGTGTGTGTGTGTGTGTGTGTGTGTGTGTGTGTGTGTGTGTGTGTGTGTGTCCATTATATCTCATGAACGACTTGAGTTATCAACATGAAACCTTCAGGGTATCAAGACATGGCCAAAATCTTGGACGAGTTTGAAAATGGGCACTCAGGGTCAACGTCAGGTCACCAAAATGGCTGCCAAGGTGAAACAGTTCTTATCGCCCTCCTTTAGCACCATTCTATCTAATGAACGGCTTGAGCTATCAACATGAAACCTTCAGGATATCAAGATAAAGCCTAAATGTTAGACTTGGCCAACAGCATGTTCTGGCAAGCGATTAGCATTCGGCTCCCGAATGCCTTTCTTTCATTATTAATGCATACCACGTATATTCACCGGTAAAGGGTGGACAACAGGCCTGGTGGCCCCGGGATGAGGGGAGGGGTTGTGTGGTGTCGGAGTGGGGGAGGAGTGGAGTCAATGATAGCTGGGAAAGAGGGGGTGTAACTGGGGCAGCAGTAGGAGGGGGGAGGTAAGTGATGAGTTGTCGGCGGTGGGACAGGGAATATGTGGTTATCAGATACACAGACATAAGGACAATCAAATTTATTATTATACAGATTAATAGTGGATTATCAGCAGGAGTAGCAGTTGTGGTATTGTGAGGGAAATTAGACACTCAATGGGATAAGGGGGGTTAGTAGTGGCAGTGTCAATAATGGTAGTAACAGATTCAGCAGTCTTGTGCTAACATTATTTGTGTGGAAGTGATGATGTGACGAATACTGTAATACAGTAGGCGTTATAGGACCGGATGACTAGAAACCCCCTAAGGAATATGACGGCACGCAGTAAGAGGATACCGGAAAGTAACAGCAATAGAAGAGACAGAGACTGAAGGAAAACAATGCACGTATGAGGTGAAGCAACAGTAAAGGCCTGGATAACAAGGCGGATGAGGATACCACAACTGTATCTTCGTTGTCTCATAATATTTTCTGTTGTTTTCTTCTAATTTGGTGAATGCTCTCCGCTGCCCATCACAGTGTGGTTTATTCGTCCACATAAAATAATTTTAACATTTGTAACCTTCCCCACAGCTACTGTGGGAATCAGCATTAAAATCACAATCATTTTATATTATAGCTATAGACAATCCAGGAATAACATATTCACAAAAATTATCGCTGACCAGTCGCAGCTTATATATAACTGGTTCGGTGCTTTATATGTATGATGAGGATCCGAAACAGATGAGTCGTGTCTAGACCAGTTTCACAGGACTCCATGATAACATAGTAGCCTATGTTATAATAAATGCTATGTATGTCACGAACGCAAAATGTTTTGCGGGTGAACAGCATGTAAATGTTTCGAACCCAGTTTCATTAAGTTTCTCACCATTCGCCTCATAGCTCAGACCAAACTACCACTCTCAGTTATTCGTTCGCCTGCCCTCACTCCAACCCTGGGGTGGGATGTTCGAAAGCTCGTAACGGCCGCTAAGATCATCGTAGCGGGTACGATAATCATAGCGCGCTCGTAAACCGCTAAGGTGTATGTTCAAACAAATTTTACGATCCTCCATCCGCCATATTTGCTCGTAGCGTTACGATTTCTGACAAGCACCCTTAAGCTGATCGTAGTGTCGCATAGTGAATGTTTCTCTAATAAACAAACCGAATCATGTGATGCTAAGTTTGTTTATTTACCCTTTTCTGTGAACGAAGATGGAGTTACAAGTGGTTTTACAGGTAGAACTGGCATTACGAAGAGCTATGAGATTTGAGAGGAACTACAAAGACATAATGTATCCATCTGCTTACAGTGGCGAACATTTGTTGAGATATTATAGGTTTCTCAGACAATAAGTCCTTCACTGGTGTGCAAGAGTTGAACCACTAGTTGGACCAGCGACAAGAAGATCCCGTGCTGTGCCATGTCATTTGCAGGTGTTAATGACATTCAGATTTTATGCAAGTGGCTCATTTCAGAGTGTGTTGGCAGACACATTAGGCTTAACACAGGGACGTGTGAGCAGAATAATTAAGAGTGGCACACGTGTTGTACAGAAAATCTCTTAATTAAGGAAGTTAAGATGTCAAGAGGTAAGCAAAGAGGTGGAATTTTTCGTTTCTACTGCTTGCATCTGTAAATGGAAAAAAGGCGTTCCCCCGAGCTAGACCCTATTTTGGATCATATAGCCCCGCTAGGTTACAGGAGCGCCCTACCACTCCCGGCACGGCAGTCCCGGGCGAGGCTCGAACTCGCAATCCCCCGATTACGAGCTCGATGCTTTACCACTGAGCTATCGTGCCCCCTTACATCTGTAAAAATGCAGACCGATGCACTGTTCATTAAAACATGGTTTAAGTCTGTGGGAGTTGTAATGATACAGTCTGAAGCCAATGATATACTGTATAGTTTATTCAGGTAAAAGGGTCTCAGTTTGGATCTCCATATTTTCAAAATCATCACTACGTTTTGTTAATATGATGTGGATCTTTCACCCACACTATAGTTATACCCAAGGTGATGTGATTGTTCTTCAGCACTGTCTGTCTGTCGAGCCAACCCTGTATTAACGCCATCATCTCATGTGTAAACTTTGCTCGACGAATTCGTTTGGTAGGGGACTCGTCACTTGTCATGTCTTGTATGTCTTGGGATGAATATCGTACTTGTTTGAGTGATGTAATGGCGCGCTTGGATAAATGTATTTAACATTTTGGAACTCCATTTTGATTGGCCCACAATCTTTCAAGGTTTATGAAATCTTCTTCTGATTGGCTCAGCGACTATTAGCTGGGTTGCATTATGAACGATAGGAACGGAACGGAACGGGTTTTACGATCGCATCATCGTGAGCTACGAGCGTTGCCGCGAGCGGTAGAAGATACACCTTAGCGGTTGTTGTAGCTCACGATCAAAGATGGCCGCTACGAGCGCGTTACGATGATCATAGCGGCGTCTGGCAACGATCTTTTGAACATCCCAGCCCTGACTTCCACTTCCTGCCACCGAAGGGGGTACAGAAACTTTGGTGCGTGGGTGTACACTTTGGGTGCTGGAGCTGTCAATGGGGGGCGGAGAGAAGCAGGCTATGTGCATCGACTGTGGAACCCATGCTAGGGAGTATCTTTTTTTGTCTCTAGTATCTTTTCTTTTCTTTTCTTTTTTTTTTTTTTTTTTTTACTAATTTCCGCCTTTCTTGTAAAATTTCCCTGAAGTATATTTATCAGTGAGGCTGCAGGTGGATCTCTCTCTCTCTCTCTCTCTCTCTCTCTCTCTCTCTCTCTCTCTCTCTCTCTCTCTCCGTTTATATTTGTTTTTCTTTGTTTATCTGTTTCTTTCATGTCTTCGTATGATTAATTTCTGACTCTTATAAAATTTTCCTCACATATCTATCTCTGTTTACCCTTGTCTTTATCTACCTGGCTATTAAGCTGTGTGTGTGTGTGTGTGTGTGTGTGTGTGTGTGTGTGTGTGTGTGTGTGTGTGTGTTGGTTTATTATTCTTTTTTTTCCAATTTTAGTCTGACCTTGGCCATAATTTGATTCTCTCTCTCTCTCTCTCTCTCTCTCTCTCTCTCTCTCATACACAGACACACACGTCCATCCATCCATCCACCCACCCTACCCCACACCACCACCACCACCACCACCTCCTCTCTCTCTCTCTCTCTCTCTCTCTCTCTCTCTCTCTCTCTCTCTCTCTCTCTCTCACACACACACACACACACACACACACACACACACACACACACACACACACATGTCAGGACTCCATAATATAATAATACAACTCATAGACAGCTAGACAGTTAGGTAGATAGACAGATAGATAGAAGCACCAAGCCAGGGTGTAAGATAGGTAGTGTATCAGCAAGAATCAAGCAAAAGGAAATTAGCTTGCAACTCTTAAAGTGAAGGAATGCTGGTCCTGCACCGGAAGCTGTACATACAGTACACACAGACATACAGTGTTCAAGATGTTTCCACGACAGTATAGCACACGTGACACGACCCCTGTTAAACGAGAATGTAGCAATCAGAGCTGAGAAAGAGGCTGACCATAGAACCGGCAGGTAGTGGAGAGATCAAATAAGAAGAAGGGTCCAACTAGACTTTCCTCACTCAGGTTATTCATCGCTACTCAGTTACTCACCACAGCTACAAGTGTGGGAAGCCGACGTCACCATGTGTATCTGCTGAGACGACATCACCATGCGTGTTTGCTGAGACAATGCCACGCCAATCAACGTGTGACTGACACCAGGCACTTCTCACCCACTACTCATTACTCATTATTCACATAGCTCCTACTCATACTCATTTATTTCCACAGTATTGAGTGGGAATTCGACGTTCTATGATGAGGTTCGCCTGTGAGTACAGCTGTTTAACACTACATTCATCAGGCCATGGAATTTCCTGAGTAATATCGTCCATCAACACAGCCCTAGAATTATCAAGAGGAGATCTTTATTAAACTCTGCATTTATCTTCCGAGATCGACAGCTGCTTCGACTCGCCTCTCCGTGTGGCATCTGTATCAAGTGGGTGTAATTATACTTACAAATTTCTTCTCAGTGCTTTAAATTTTATATGTATATACACTGATACACTCACTATCATTTATTACAACTCATTTACTCATCTATTTAGTTAGGACATAAACAAAAGACGTATTTCATAACACCATACATTAGCAACATGAATTCTTTTTAACTTAGTGATATGACAGGAATATTTTCACCTCCACCCGTGTTAGTACCAAATGATTCACAGTTAGCAGCCACTGTGGATACACAATTAGGAGAGCACCAGGGCAACACACCCACCCTATAAAATTCACAGGAAACTAAAGATAAAGAAACTAATACCTCAATTCTAGATGATAATGATGATGATTGGCAAACCCCCTTTGATGTA
Organism: Coenobita brevimanus; assembly: GCF_032717465.1. Taxonomy (NCBI): domain Eukaryota; kingdom Metazoa; phylum Arthropoda; class Malacostraca; order Decapoda; family Coenobitidae; genus Coenobita; species Coenobita brevimanus. The sequence goes on from NC_136964.1 coordinate 976,880, forward strand.
ACGAGTGAGAACTTTGTCTCTGACTTGCATACCTATGAAAATATACTTAACAGAGTTCATCGTTCAGGGAAAACCTATTCCACTATTCCCTCACACAACGATAAACAAGTCCAAGTTAAATTAACAGAGCAACCAGTGAAGATGAATACCACAGATCAAACATCCCCAACTAATGTTTACGTCAACCATGAGGATAAAACTGCCCCGAAATTCTCTGCCACAGAAAAAGACCATATTGATGTCATTTCACTGGTTAATCAATGCGAACAGATCTTCGTAAAAAGGCACATTACAGATGAACAAGAGAAAATCGCTATTTTTTCCTCTTGGATTAGTTAGGAAAGATGTCTGGTAGGAAATTTGTTTAGGTCATACAAGCTTCTCGGAGCTAAGACATAATTATCATGAATTTAAAACTGAATTATTGAAGAAATTTTCTGGATGTATGAACTTCTTGCCAGGTATAATCCCAGAATTACATAAGATTGTAGATCTTGTAAGGGAGCACACTACAAATCATGTGCTCAGTGAAATAACTGCCGATGTCTCCACGATCAAAAGGACATTATTAGCTACCTTAGAAAACTCAAACTGGATAATAGGAGATGGAAAGATGTCCCCTGACTTCGTCGTGGACATCAATGGTTATTTAGATGCTTTGTGTAAATTACGTGATGGGACCCTTAAGATCGCCAAGATGATAACGTACACCCCAGGGATGTGCTTACTAGACTTAATGAACGAGGTAGAGATGCAGTGTAGCATAGCAGGGTTGATCGAACACAATCACATTCTAGCAGAATAAGACTGCCCGAGACTATCAGCTGTGAAAACAGCTACAACTACCCCAGACAGAGAACAAAATCGATCGCGACCCGAAAGCAGGCAGAGCAAACAACCAAACGCGTCGAGACTACGATTACAAACACCAGGTTACAGGCAGTTTCGTAAGTTTCCACGCAGTCCAAGCAGATCTCGCGCCACAGACACCACTAAATATGGGACGTCACCTCGTAGATCACAGTCAAGAGATAGGTCCATTCTATGTCATTATTGTGCAAAACCAGGACACACTATAACTCTGTTCCATATAAAGTGGCGGAAGAAGTACGCTCAAGTCCTAGTCGAACACAGGTGCCCGTACAAAGGGATTAAAGTGACCTCACCTGACTCTTTCTCCAGCCCTACCCTTCTCCTTCCACTTCCTGAGAGAGAGAGAGAGAGAGTGAGAGAGAGAGAGATTTGAACTGTTTATTGTGTAATATTCAAATATAGCAATCATATTTTATTTTCTGACCTATTATTAATTAATCCTACATCCAATCCAAACATGAATTTGTGTAATTTGAAGGCATTATTACGAGTTCTATCCTGATTGGCAAACCTAAGAAAATCACCAATTCATCGCGAAATGGTGAACCCTTATAAGTATTAAAATATCAGTCATATGTTTTGCTGAAAATAGCTTCTATCAAGATAGAGTTTTATATAAAAAAAAATGGTGAAATATTCATTACCCTCTCTCTCTCTCTCCCTTCTCGTTTGTGTGTGTGTGTGTGTGTGTGTGTGTGTGTGTGTGTGTGTGTGTGTGTGATGAATAGGAAAAGGGAATGTTTATCCCTCCCCTCCCTCTCTGTTCTTTCCTCCTTCCCTCCTCTCTCTCTCTCTCTCTCTCTCTCTCTCTCTCTCTCTCTCTCTCTCTCGTATAATATTAAACATTGCATGTAAATGGCTTATATTTATATTTACAGCTCTTATTTACAATAAGTATACACAAGACACCTCACACAACACTTGTTTATTCATCTTCATCGCTGCTGGACTCGCTCGATATATTGATAACAAAATTTTCTACCATGTGGTTTAAAACAATGTCATTTCTCAAAAATTCTTCTATTTTTTTTTTTTTGTATGTGCCACACATTTCTGCCAGTTTTCCGCTGTTATTTTTTCTATCGCATTTCTCGTCAGAGGTATATGAGGGAGGGGGGGGTGAGTTGGGGGGAGGGGAGTCAAATGGTGGGTGACAGAGTGACTTGGAGGCGTTTTGTCTGCGGCCACCCTTTGCGGGATTAGGGCGTCGGGCTATAGATAGATAGATAGATAGATCTTCGATCACTCGTAATTTTCGAGAAGAATTTGAGTTTCTCTTCCTCACATCATCCTTGACCTGAGCCCAAATCAGCTGTATGGGGTTGAGCTGGCAATGATAGGGAGGAAGCCGCAGCACCTGGTGACCAGGATTATTGGCGATTTCATCAATTTCAAACAATTGCTTGTCTTTATTTGTTTTTTTTTTTTTTTTTCACTTGGTGTAGCAGCTCAGCCGTAGTGTGCAGAGGGTTATGAGGGAGGTTGTTATCAAGAAGCCACTTTATAATTTCTTGTTTTCGTAAGCTCTGTGTTGGTGATTTATTTATGATTTTGCAGTGGTATGATGCGTTGTCCATTATTATAAGTGACCTGGGCGGGATGTTGGGAAGCATCAACAAGGGCGTTCAAGGAAATGCTGCATGTGACCTCAGGGCAAATGCTCCACCCATCTTGACCTGAGGCCAAACGCACACCTGAACCAGTACGGGTCAGCAGGTGCTCCACTCATGCATTCCCTCCTTCCTCTTCTTTGTTACCATTCATCTCAAGCTATACTCACCCAAGAATCCCAGCAGGTTCCACATATTTTTATAAGAAATGTCGATAGAGAATATACTTTACATGCGCCTGCGTGGAAGCATGTGTGTGTGTGTGTGTGTGTGTGTGTGTGTGTGTGTGCGTCTAAGATGAATGGGAAATTTTGAAACCTGTCTTAGATAGTTTTTGAAATATTAATACAACAATCATGTAAGTTGCTAAAAGTTACACATAAGAACATACTGCAAGAAGAGAGGATAACCTCAGTAGACCTTTTGGTCCATGATAGGCAGCTCCAACAGGAATAAGACTAATCTATGAGAATAACACAAGGATAGCACAGAAAAAGGCTCTCCACAGATAATAAAGACACACACACATGCACCTACACCTACACGCGCGCACGCACGCACGCACACACACACACACACACACACACACACACACACACACACACACACACACACACACACACACACACACACACACACACACACACAAACACACACACACACTCTCTCTCTCTCTCTCTCTCTCTCTCTCTCAGGAGAGTAGGGAGAAGGGAGGGGCTTGAGGAAAGAGGGGGATAATCCTTCAAAGGTCACCTGCGTTCTGCGTTTGACCCAGACTTGGGAAGGAAAATAAAGGTTTCTCTCCGCCAGTTTATATGGAACAGACTATAGCAATGAATGCTTTATCAAAACAAAAGAGGATAGACAAAAGACACAAGGATTTGGTCCGTTCTGTAGACATCATCAGTGCCAAGGGTGCTGGACCAGTAACTGGAAAACAGTAGAAAAATTAGTGTCTATGTTCAAATCGGGGGAAGACCAAGTCACGACAAAAAACGAACAAACGTAAAGAAAAGCAAGTCTAAAATTCACATAGGAGGCATGTTGGGAAATGAGTGTATCTTGATACCAGCTGTATGTGAGGATCAAAACGTTTCCTTATTTTTAGACACAGACTCTCCAGTGAACTTAATAACACAAAAAGAAATAAACAGAATTTTTAAAAATAAGAAGAAAGTAACTTTTCTGGAAGAATGTGATTTAGATTTAAATACAGTAGATGGAAAACAAGTCACAGTAAAAGGTATGATAAGGTTAAACATCAGTTTCACAGAGACTACAAGACCAATCTCTGCATTTTTCTATATCGTTGATAACTTAGCAATTAAAGCTCATATGTTACTGGGCTTAAGATGCATGAGAGCAGAGAAAATAACTTTACTCCCAGAAATGAATGGAATAGACTTTGACAATGAATTCATAAAGGAAATACCATCAAAGCCCTCACCGATTAGTAAAAGAGAACCAAAAAGAATTGGTAATGTTAAAAGCTTAAACAAACATACACAAACCGATGAGCGTATAGATCCACTCACCCTCCCCCCCAGCCTCCAGGATTAGGAACCCAGGTAACAGTACTGATTTTTACACAGGATTACACAGGAAAGCAAACAGCAACAGACCTTATGGTCCTTTCGAGGCTGCTTGTTAGAGAAAACTATGACTACAAGATCTAACTCTACATGTTGAAGGATAAGGATAGGAAAACAAGAAGGCTCCCCCCACCACCAAACCCTCCAGGAAAAAGTGAGAAAAACCACCATGCAGCATGGAAAAACTGACATGGAAATTTTATAGGAAACACTGGAAAGGAAAAGTCACATTCTATAATACTTTATCTATAAGCTACCCGATAGAGTAACCTGAAAGAGAAAGTAAACAAATAAAATAATAGTTACGGCATGACATTATAAACCGGTTACACTGAGTTAATGGGAAGTCTGTGGACATAACGTGGAAGCTACACACTGCACAGTGTGGATGTTTAGGGGTGGTGCAGCAGCCTTGCCTGGCGCTTTTAAGGTAGGCAGCAGTCAATCAGGCCCTAGCTCCGTTTGCTCCACTGAGACAAGGAACTCTCCCATGTGGGACAAGTACACAAGTTTCATCCTGAAGCAGTGACCCCTGGTACATTAAAAAAATCCCGATGGTGGTCACTTGACTAACAGGGACCCTCAGTGATCCACAGCCCATCACAGGTTGAAGGTAAGAGTAGTGACCGTTAACTCAGGGTAATCTGTGCAGATCCTAATCTGTGCTTATATTGCTTTCTTTGCGCTGGGGAGACTGAAAAGTATATAGGACGGGTGTCTTAGATACAAGGGGACTGCACAGTGCACAGTGTGGATGTGCAATGCACAGAGTGGATGTTTAGGGGTGGTGCGGCAACCTTCCCTGGCGCTTTTTAGGTAGGCAGCAGTCAATCAGGCAATAGCTCCGTTCACTCCACTGAGACAAGGAACTCTCCCATGTGGGACAGTACACAAGTTTCATCCTGAAGCAGTGACCCCTGGTACATTAAAAAAATCCCGATGGTGGTCACTTGACTAACAGGGACCCTCAGTGATCCACAGCCCATCACAGGTCGAAAGTAAGAGTAGTGACCGTTAACTCAGGGTTATCTGTGCAGATCCTAATCTGTGCTTATATTGCTTTGTTTGCACCGAATAAATTGAAAAGGTATAATATCGTGACGCAACACTATGTACGGGTACATTGTTTACGGGGTGTCTTGTAGACTAAGGGGGCATGACCTTACATGTACCGTAGCTATAAAAGCAAGTTATTCGGACAGAGAAAGAGTCAGCTGAGGATTTTCGTGCAAATACTTGTCTAATTTGTTTTTGAATGTCTCAATTGAGATACTGTTCACGGTATCTGAGGGTAATCTGTTCCAGATATTTACAACTCTGTTAACCAAGAAGTATTTTGCTTCGTGGGATTGGAATCGTTTTCCCATGATTTTGCAGCCATTACTTCTGGTTTGACTCGACCGGTCTATATCAAAATATTTATTCATGTCTAAGTTGTCATATCCCTTCATGATTTTGAAAACTTCAATAAGGTCCCCTCTTAACCTGTGCTTCGTTAGGCTAAATAATTTAAGTTCTTCAAGGCGTTCCTCATATGGTTTGTTTCTAAGTCGTGGTACCATTTTTGTGATTCTTCGCTGAATTTTCTCTAATTTTTCAATGTCCTTTCTGTAGTACGGAGACCAGAATTGCACACAATACTCAAGATGGGGGCGCACTAGCGAGTTGTACAAGGCAAGTATGACTTTTTCCGATTTAAACTCGAAAGTTCTTCCAATAAAACCCACTAGCTTGTTTGCAATTTTTACCGCATCGGTACACTGCTTGCTTGGTTTTAGGTCGTTTGATATTATCACACCAAGATCCTTTTCACTGTCTGTACTTGATAACTGAATATTGTTCATTTTGTAATTTGCATGGACATTGTTACTTCCAATATGAAGTACTTTACATTTTTCTGTGTTGAATTTCATTTGCCATTTTTCTGCCCAGCTTGCTAAAGTATTAAGGTCATTTTGTAACTGCTGCCACTGTAATTTTGAAGTGACTTTACTGGTTATTGTAGTATCATCTGCAAATTTGGATACTTTACAATTTAGACCCTCATCAATGTCATTTATATAGATAATAAAAAGTATCGGTCCAAGTACTGAGCCTTGGGGAACGCCGCTGATCACATTACGCCATTTGGATTCCTTTCCGTTTATCACAACTCGCTGTTTTCGGTCTGACAGCCAGTCTTGTAACCATTTTAGCGTCTTTCCTTTTATCAGTTTTTCCCGCCCATCTCACCAATGATTTAGTTATACCACCTAACTCCTATTTGAAAGTTACCATAAAGAGTAAGTTACGGAATAGTTCTGTTCTTGTCTTAGAAGAATTATGTAAAGTAAAAGGATTGTCAGTAGAAAACGCATTATGTCAGATGAACGACGATGAGCAAACTCAGATACTTCTAATTAATCACATGAATGGGGAAGTTCAGTTGAAAAAGTGGACTTGCATAGTTAGCATTGAAAAATTTCCCGCCCCTGTGAATGAAATAGTTATAGCTGGAGTGACAAGTGAGATAAAATCTACGGATAGAGAAAGCATAAAAGAGAATTTAATTCACTCAGGTGAATTTGATGAAGAAAATGATTTGTTAACCCTGTTGGAAACACACAGGGACACCGTAGCATTACCCGGAACACAATTAGGGTGTACTAACCTGATTAATCACAAGATTAATGTGCACCCAGAAACACCACCAATTTTTGTACCTGCCTACCGAATCCCACAATCTCAGCATACACTCGCAAACCAGTATGTTGATGAAATGTTAAAACTTGGAATTATTGAGCGATCAGTCTCTCCGTGGAATGCCCCATTATTCTTCGAGCCCAAACGAAATGGAGAAATGCGTGCGGTAGTAGATTACCGTAAACTAAACAATCACACAATCCCAGACAGATTTCCCATGCCATTGCTAAGCGACATCCTACAGAATATTGGACCAGAAAATAAATATATTTTCCACGATCGATCTGCTAAGTGGATATTATCAAATTCCTGTAGAACAGGAGTATATAATGTAAATACACTGCCTTTTCCAAAAATAGAGGACACTATCAATATAGAAGGATGCCCATGGGACTGAGGACAGCCCCGGGCACATTCCAGCGTCTTATGAATTATGTATTGTCCGGAATTTTAGGACAAGGAATATTTGTTTATCTTGACGATATTATCATCGCAACAAAAGATATCACAGAACATCTCCAGATATTAGACCTATCTATCTATCTATTGCTGGTTTAAAAATTAAGCTTTCTAAATGCAAATTTTGCTTTAAGGAAATAAATTTCTTAGGGTACAGATTAAGTTCTAATGGTATTCACACCACTGACGACAAAATACAGGCAGTGAGAGACTTTCCTGATCCCACTACGACTGACGAAGTTAGACAGTTTTAAGGTCTAGCTGGGTACTATAGGACATTCGTACCACAGTTCTCTCATATAGCCTTTCCTCTATTCCAACTACTCAAAAAAGATGCTATATTCCAATGGGAAGAAGAACAAAAACAAGCATTTAACAAATTAAAAATTACACTAACAAATGCACCATGTTTGGCATATCAGGATTTCACAAAACCATTTATTATTTGTACAGATGCATCAGTTAAAGGATTAGGGGCTGTACTGATGCAGGAAGATAAAAGAGGACAGAATCAACTAATTGCATTTGCCAGCAGACAAATAAAAGGTGCAGAGAAAAATTATTCCACTACAGACTTAGAGTCACTTGTAGTGGTTTTTGAATTACAAAAGTTTCGAGATCTGGTATGTGGTTACGAAATACGCTTATTCACCGACCATAAACCGCTAGTGGGTATGTTTAAAGAATAACTCCTCTCTGGGAAGAGAGCAAGATGGCAATGTACAGTCGAAAACTACAATGTACATATTCATTATATACAAGGCAAAATGAATCTAGTAGCCGACGCATTATCTAGGAACCCAAACACAATTCAGGTCGCGGCATTAGATCTCAGAGGAAACATCCCAAACCACGATGATATCGCAAAAGCACAAAGACTTGACCCAACATGGTCTAAAGTTATATACAAGTTAGAAAGTGGAGATGACATACAATTACCCAAACTGCATGTACCACTCGAACAATTCACAGTAATCAATAATACTTTATACAAGATCAACCCAGAACAACCAAAACGATAAAGAAATAATAAACAATTGGTAGTACCAAATGACATGATACCCCAAGTATTACGAACGATACACGATAGACCACATGCAGGACATCCTGGAAAAGATAGGACATTCAAACAAGCCCAGTTGTTATATTACTGGCCTTCATTATGAAAAGATATAAACATTCATATTCACAGATGCGAATCATGTGCAAAACACAAAGGATACCAAATTTCACCTGCACCAATGGGTAATTACCCTGTAGCACATCAACCATGGGACCTTGTCGCGGTTGATTTACTCAAGATGCCATTATCATAAAATAATAACCAATACCTATTTGTAGCAATGGATCATTTTTCCTGTTATGTCATTTTAGCTCCAATTAAAGATAAAACAGCAGAGACAGTAGCAAAGGGAATAACAGATAATGTAATATGTCGCTTTACTACCCCAAAGGTACTAGTAAGTGATAATGGAGGAGAATTTAATTCTGATATCTTCCAAGAAATATGTAAACAATACAACATCAAAAAGGTTAACGTTTTAGCCTATCACCCAGCATCTAATGGGTTAGTATTGAGACAAAAAAGTATTAGATGTGCTACGACACATTCTCAGTGAAAATTATGCAAGCTGGGACGATTGGATTCCCAGAGTAGAAGCCTCAATTAATGGATCTATAAATAAATCCATTGGTGACACTCCACATTTCATTATATATGGGACATATATAAAACTACCATATGAGCTTCTAGAAGGTCAAAATCTACCCATATACAATTACGATGATTACTCTAAACTCCGTTTACGTGAATTTCAGGACATACACAAAAGAGTCAAAAAACAATTGACGATGTCCAAGGAAGAAATGACGGAGGCATTTAATAAAAAGGCAAGAGATTCGCTTATCAGCTTAGGAGACATTGTTTATGGTATAATTCATACGAGAGACAATAAATTGTCCCCCAAATTTGAGAGCCCATACAGAGTAATTAACATAAAAGCAAACCAAAGTTTTAATTAGGTCACCGTCAAGTGGCGAAGAGAAACAAGTTCATATTGACCATTTAAAACGAGTTTCAAGGGAATTATCCAATAATTATACAGCCTCGGATACAACCGAACAAGCGAACGTAACTCATGAAACCAAGCAAGAAAACAACAATAATTATAAAAATAAATTAAGGTCATATACCAAACAATCAAACATAGGTGCAACTGTTCCAATAAAATCTACAGTACATCATTTACATGATTTAAATATCGATATAAACGCCTTCTATAAATGAAATAACAAGCAAGTTACTGTTTTACGCTAGTCAACCGTAACGCACATCATCACTATCATCGACCACAGCATGACCATAGAAAATTAATAGACTTTTTTTTGTGTCGGTAGGTAACGATGCAGGGACTTGTGCTATGGATCCTCCTCTACATAGCAAGAGGATATGCTCACTTAGACCCCCAACACATAGTACGGCAAGGATGCCTCATAGCTCCAACGGCCATGACATCAATTGTAAAAGATGTCATGAGTACTGAAATCAGTTTCGATTACTTATACGAATTACCTTCTTATCTAGAAAACATCGCGGGACCTTACATGCTGTTC
>NC_136964.1:991708-1011708 GCF_032717465.1 Coenobita brevimanus
CGACTAAGAGGGTTGGGGGTGGGTTAGTGCCCCACCCCGTAAAAAGAACTAACTAAACAAGCGAATAAAGTGCCTCGGACCAGGACGGACCATATGTTGACGACTAAGTAACGGACAAAGGACATTCTGAGGGTGGGGACGTGGAATGTGAGAGGAGTAAATGATGAAGTGAGAGAGATCGTTCAGATGCTTGAGGATGCAAGAGTGTACATATGTGGACTGACTGAAACTAAATGGGAAGGTGAATGGGTGAAAGAATGGGAATACAGTTTAGGAATATGTGCGGAAGTTAATGAGAATGAGAGGGCAAGAGAGGGAGTATGTCTGATGATAAGCGAGAGCTGGAAGGAAAACATAAGAGTATGGAACAGTGTGTGCAAGGACTGTATGGGTGACGATGAAAGTAGGTATACAGGTACAAGTGCGGGTGATTGTATGTGCGTATACGCCAACAGAGGACCGAGTGGCAAGAGTGAAAGATGAGTTTTGGGCAAGTGCAGAAGCATGTATGGACAAATTTGAGAGGAGCGAGAGAGTGTTTTTGATTAGAGACATGAATGACAAAGTTGGGTATGTACGAGTGGATGGAGTGGTTGGTCAGTGGGGTGTGCCAGCTGAAGTAGATGGGAATGGTAGTGCTTTGGTGGACATCTGTGCTGGTAAGGGGTTGGCAATAGGCAACACCTACTGTACTTTCGGCATAAGATGATCCACAGGTATACATGGAGAGTCATGAGGAGGATGGATGGTGAACTTGTTGAACGAAAGGTAATGATTGACTACGTGTGTGTGGATGAGCGAATGAGAAGACAAGTGTTGGATGCAAGAGTGTGGAGAGGGTGGGGGAATGAAATCTCGGACCATCACTTAGTGATGGGCAAGGTAAAGCTGCAGAGAAAATGGCTGAAGAGACAAAGGGGAAGACAGGAGGAAACAGCTGCTGTGAGAAGAGTGGAGAAGTTGCAAAGATAGTGAGAAAATGGCAGAGTATAAGAGCATAGTGGAAGAAAGATTGGGAAGGTATGAATTAGAGCAGATGGAAGGGGTGGAAGACGTATGTAAGATATTCAAGGAAGAGATAGGCGCAGTGTGTGAGGTGGTTTGTGGAGTGAGAAAGAGATGCAGGGATGTGCAAGGGACGGCATGGTGGAATGATGAGGTGGAACGAGCTGTGGAAGAAAAGAAAAAGGCATATAGTGAATGGCTAGCGAGTAGAGGCAGGGGAGAAGATGAAAGAGAGAAGAGAGAGGTATATATGAGCAGGAGAAGGGAGGTGAAGAAACTGATGAAGGAGAATAAGAAGAAAGTGGATGAAGAGTTTGGGAGGAATCTGAGTGTGAAATGGAGGGAGAGTAAGAAATTGTTTTGGAAGGAGGTAAAGAAAGTAAGGCAGTGTGAAAGGGGAAACAGTAGGGGAGTGAAAGATAGGATTGTTGGTGGAGAAGACAGAGAAATTGAGGAGATGGAAGGAGCACTTTGAGGATTTGTTCAATGTAGAGAGTGAGAGCATTGCGAGTATAAGTGGTTAGAGAAAGGATGGGAGAAGAAGAGATGAGAGGAGGGAGGTGAGGAAGAGATCAGTAGGGCAGAAGTAGTGGAAGCAATGAAGAAGATTAAGATGGGAAAGGCCCCAGGAACTGAACTGATGGAGTGTATGGTGAAATGCTGAGGTATGGGGGTGAGATTGTAGTGGAGTGGATATGGAAGTTGTGTAGATTGGCTTGGGAAGAGGGAAGGGTTCCGGAGGACTGGAAATTAGGTATAATTGTTCCTTTATACAAAGGAAAAGGGGAGACAGAAGTATGTGCTAACCATAAGGGTATTTGCCTTCTTAGTGTGACGGAAAAATATATGGTAGAATACTCATTGATAGGGTTAGGTATAGAGCAGAGGAGCTAGTTGGAGAAGAACAAGGGGGATTTAGGAAGGGAAGAGGATGTGTAGATCATATATTTGTTCAAAGATGTTTAGTGGAGAAGTATCAAGAAAGTGTATGCTGCCTTCATGGTTGGTGAAAGCTTATGATAGAATAGATAGGCAAGGTATGTGGAAGGTATTAAGAATATAATCATGGAGTGTAGGGGAAATTGTTGAGCGCTGTGAAGAGTATGCACGAAGGAGCTAGGGCTACGGTGCGAGTGGATGGTGAGCAGAGTGAGTTCCTTGATCTCAGTGTGGGACTGAAACAGGGTTGTGTGATGTCTCCATGGCTGTTTAATATACACATGGATGGGGTTGTAAAGGAGGTGCAAGGTAGGGCAGTAGATGTGGGGTGGCTCTAATGAATGAGGGTGAGATTTGGAAGATTCCGGTGTTGCTGTTTGCTGATGATAAAGTATTGTTGAGTGAAGATGAATGGGAGTTGCAAGGTTTGGTGATTGAATCTGAGACAGTGTGTAGGAAGAGGAATCTGAAAGTTTTTGTAAACAAGAGTAAAGTCATAGTGTTTGAGATGAATTAAGTCACAGAATGCACAGTGAGGTTGGATGGTGAGGATATGGAGAATGTGAGTGCATTCAAGTACTTGGGTAGTGTGATGAGTATGGATGGAACTTTGGGGGATGAAGTGTTTGAAAGGGTACAGCAGGGAAGGAAGGTTCTTGGTTCACTGAAAGCAGTGATGAGAAATAGGGGGGTAAGTATGGAAGTTAAGAAGTCACTGTATTATAGTATTGTGATCCCCACCCTGACGTATGGAAGCGAGGCATGGACCTTGCAAGACGGGAACAAGGCAAGAGTGAGAGCAGTGGAAATGAGTTACTTGAGAGGAGCATGTGGAGTGACATGGAGGGACAGGTTGACGAATGAAGAAGTGAAAGAATATTGTGGGGTGGATGTGGATGTGGTTGAGAAGATTAGGAGAAATACACTGAGGTAGTTTGGACATATGGAGAGAATGGAGAATGAAAGACTGACTAAGAGGGTGTGTGTAGGTGATGTGGAGGGAGGGAGAGGGAGGGAAGACCGAGGATGAGGTGGAGGGATGAGGTTGAGAGGTATATGAGGGAGGGGGGAGTGAGTTGGGGGGGAGGGTAGTCAAATGGTGGGTGACAGAGCGACTTGGAGGCGTTTTGTCTGTGGCCACCCTTTGCAGGATTAGGGCGTAGGGCTATAGATAGATAGATAGATGTCCTACCATCACCAGTCGTACGAATCGCCAGACTCTTCTCAGTGGGTTATCCAGCGCTTACCTGTTTGCCTGGTCAACCCGAGGTCCCTTACAATGTCGGCTATGCTGTGGCCGGCCTCATGCATACCAATAATGCGGCCTCGTTGCACCACACGGCGTTGGCTGGACTCCATGCTGGTGTAGGTTTGCATGGCCATCCAGCAACCCCAACACCCTCTCATCACCTCGGAATGATATTTTCCTCAGACAAACAACACCTACTTATTCAAATTGGTGGACAGGGCAATAGTGTGTTGTGTTGGAAACGTCTGGCTTCGCAATTACGTTTCATCTGTTACGTCAGTATATTTCTCTCACGAGCCAGCCTTTGATATCACCAATCTAATGCTTGTTATCTGACGCCGCTATACAAGGTGTAATACAGCTTTATCTACCGTACATTAACTCTTATTCATGCTCTGATTGAAAGGCAATAAACAAATAATGTGACCACCACCTCGCATTTCATTCTCCCTCCCCTTCCTTACTCCACACCAGCACCATCACTCGTCACCCCACCCACCTTCCCCTCTCCCTCAAGCCCCTCCCTCTCAGCCCCTCTTACTCCTGTGTGACTTGCCGCGCATAAAGGAGCAAGCCTGAGGCGCGGGTACCGGACAATAAGTGAATATTTATGGCCACGACTGTATGTGTATACATGTCTGTTTATATCTGTTTATCTGTGTATATAATTTGTCTACCTACCATCCTCCCGAACATTAAGTTATACACAACATTAACTCTCTCTCTCTCTCTCTCTCTCTCTCTCTCTCTCTCCTATTTTAATCAAGTAACCAGTTATAAATGAATTGTAATTACTCTGTGTAGATGTAATTCAATAAAAAGCTATATCATTTTTATGAATGATTCGCATTTTGAGGATAAAAACGGTGACACAGTATAAATGTCATACGACTTGTCAGCGTTGCTATTGCGACTGTGTCAAGTGGAATGATACGAGGGACAGCCATGCGTGTGTGGGTCATACTCGGTCAGTCTCCCGCTGTGGAAGCTTGCCCATCATCCTGCTCTTGCGTTCTCCAGTCAAACCAAAGAAAGTCAAAACAAGAGAAAAAAATAAAAATAAAATGAGTGGTTAAAATGAGAGAGAGAGAGAGAGAGAGAGAGAGAGAGAGAGAGAGAGAGAGAGAGAGAGCACGTGTGTGGCGGCGATGTGGCAACAAAGCAAGCGGTATGCGGTCTCAGGCAGCCCCGCCCAAACTGCCTTGATAAAATAGAAAGCCATATGAGTGGCTGTAATAATTTATTATCACCAAGAACAAAAAACTGTACCGCTGTGCTAGCCTCTGTGCATGTGTGCATGTGCATGTAGGCGGGTGAGTCACACTCATGAGAACACCTGTGCTGGTGTATAGGTGGCTGTAATAAAGACAAATTTATTATCACCAAGGATGAAAGACTATTCCAACCTGACATTGGGGTATGATTTACCACCAACACCTTCACGTCACCCTGTCCCCCGCCATTTCACTGCCCTGCTCCCAACTCACACACGCCTCTCTCTTATACCTCTCCATTCCATCCCTTCATCTCATTCTTGGCCTCCCTCTACCTCTCTCCCCCTCCACCTCACTTACATTCTCCTCGTCAGTCTCTTCCTCTCCATCTTCTCCACTTGGCCAAAGCATCTCAGTGTGTTTCTCCTAACGCTTCCTATCACATCCACATCCACACCACAACGCTCCTTCACATCCTCATTTGTTAGTCTCTTTCTCCACGTGACTCCACAGGCTCCTCTCAAATAACTCACTTCCACTGCTCTCACTCTTGTGTCCCTCCAACAACGTCCAAGCTTCACTTCTAGGCTAACCACTCCTATTCAAAAAATATCTCTATATCTTCAGAGTATAACGTCGTTTCTCTGTTTGTCTATATTTATCTATCAAAGAATATAATCCTTTCAAAATATTTGTTTTTATATTTCTTCTCACTTCCTGTTTCTTTTCTATAATTCCTCTCCCCACTCATCTTCTGTTCCCATCCCTTCCCTTCCCTTCCCTTTTTTGTCCTACCCTCACAAATTTCTTGTACTCAATAGTAAACATGGACAAAAAAATTATTTAATATAATAATATAGAAAAAATTACAATTGCGTATATAGTTAACAATACAGAAATATTATCCATATAGTAAAATGTGCAACAGCAATACTAGCCTTGCAAACTATGCAAGAAACTTGCCTAATTTGAACAAACAGGCAATTTACCTAATTTGGCATATATATATATATATATATATATATATATATATATATATATATATATATATATATATATATATATATATATATATATATAGGCTTCACAGCCTGCTTCCAAGGCCCAGTAGTCCTTCATACTATACACCTCTACATGTCACCACTTCGGCGCTAACACCCACCGTCCATACTGAATACATGCTTGGGCTGTCTCATACAGGACTGGTGTATTGGTATTAGCGGGGGTATTTTTACATGTCGGAGGGTCATCTGGTACATCGGTGAAGTCTGTTTGTATTAGTTTCAAATCCTTAAACTGTTCCCTGTCCCAGCGAGGATTTGAACCTGGGTCCGGTAGAACCGCAGGCCACATGCCTCCCCCAATAAATATATATACTACCCCCTGGGGGTAGGGGGGTTTTCAAGAATACTCCCCCAGTATCCCTGCTTGTCGTAAAAGGCGACTAAAAGGGTTGGCGGAGGGTTAGTGCCCCTCCCCGGAAAACAACTAACTAAAAAAACAAACAAGAAGCCTCGGACAAGGACTGACCAAACGATGACGACCCAGGACCGGACAAAGGACTTGGTAATGAGTACATGGAATGTAAGAGGAGCGAATGATGAGGTGAAAGAGAGAGATTGTCCAGGTGCTTGAGGGTGCGAAAGTGGATGTATGTGGAATAACTGAAACAAAATGGAGAGGAGAAAATGTGAGAGAATGGGCGTATGGATGGGGTATATGTGCAGGAGTAGATGAGAATGAGAGGGCAAAGGAAGGAGTGTGTATAGTTGTGAGTAAAAGATGGAAGAAGAGCATAAGACAGTATGGATCAGTTGGGTCAAGGATTGTGTGGGTAAAGTTGAAAGTTGGAATACAAATGTGGGCGATTGTGTGTGTGTATGCGCCAACGCAAGATCGTGCTAGAAGAGTGAGAGAAGAGTTCTGGACAAATGTGGAAATGTGCATGGAAAAGTTTGGAAGGAATGAGAGAGTGTTTTTGATTGGTGATATGAATGGTAAAGTTGGGAATGTGAAGGTGGATGGAATAGTTGGTGAGTGGGGTGTGCCTGCCAAGATAGATGTGAATGGGAGTGCGTTAGTGGACATTTGTGCTGGGAGGGGGTTGGTGATAGCCAATACCCTCTTCAGGCATAAAATGATCCACAGGTATACATGGCGAGTGATGAGAAGGGTGGGTGGTGAACTGAATGAAAGGAAGGCAATGATTGATTATGTGTGTGTGGATGAAAGGATGCGAAGATGTGTAAAGGATGCAAGAGTGTATAGAGGTTGGGGGAGTGGATTTTCTGACCACTACTTGGTGGTGGCCAGAATTAGGATGCAAGTGAGATGGAGGAATAGAAGAAGGGAAAGACGAGAGGAAGGAGTAGTTGCAAGGAGAGTGGAAAGGTTACAAGAGGATGAGAAAAAGGCAGAGTATAAGAGAGAAGTGGAGGAACGATTGGGCAAATATGAATTGGAGCAGATGGGAGACGTGGAAGGTGTGTGTAAGATATTTACAGAAGAACTATGTGCAGCATGTGATGTGGTGTGTGGAAGGAAGAGAAGGCGGAGGGGGGTACAAGGAACAGCGTGGTGGACTGAAGAGGTGAAACAGGCTGTGGCACAAAAGAAGAAAGCATACAATGAATGGGTGAGAAATAGGGGCGTGGAAGAAGTTGAGAGGCGGAAGAGAGAGTTATATGTGGAAAGGAAGAGAGAAGTGAAAAGATTAGTAAGAGAGAGTAAGAAGAGAGTGGATGAGGAATTTGGAAGGAATTTGAGTGTAAAGTGGAGGGACTGTAAGAAAATGTTCTGGAGAGAAGTGAAAAGAGTAAGACAGGGTGGAAGTGAAGTTAGCAGGGGAGTGAAAGATAAAAATGGTAGATTACTAGTGGAGAAGGGAGAAAAAGTGAGCAGATGGAGAGAACACTTTAAGGAATTGTTGAACGTAGAGGATGGAAGTAATGCAAGTATAAGTGGCTGGGGAATGGCTGGGAGAAGGAGGGAGGTGAGAAGACAGGAAGAAATCAGTAGGATAGAAGTTGTGGAAGCAATGAAGAAAGTTAAATCGGGAAAGCCCCAGGAATTGATGGAGTGTGTGGTGAAATGCTGAAGCATGGGGGAGAGATAGTAGTAGAATGGATGTGGAAGATGTGCAGATTGGCCTGGGAGGAAGGTAGAGTCCCGGAGGATTGGAAGTCAGGTATAATTATTCCCTTGTACAAAGGAAAAGGGGAAAAAGAAGTGTGTGGTAATCATAGGGGCATTTGTCTTCTTAGTATAATAGGAAAAGTGTATGGTAGGATACTTATAGACAGAGTTAGAGAAAGAACAGAGAAATTAGTTGGAGAAGAACAGGGAGGCTTTAGGAAGGGAAGAGGTTGTGTAGATCAGATATTCATTCTTAGATCTTTAGTGGAAAAGTTTCTAGAGAAGGGAAAGAAGTTGTATGCGGCTTTCATGGATTTGGAGAAAGCATATGACAGGGTGGATAGACAAGGATTGTGGAAAGTGTTAAGAATATATGGAGTAGATGGGAAGTTGTTGAATGCTGTGAAGAGTATGTACGATGGTGCGAAGGCTGCAGTGCGTGTGGATGGTGAACTAAGTGAATTTTTCTCTTTGAAAGTTGGTTTGAAACAGGGATGTGTCATGTCTCCATGGTTGTTCAATCTGTACATGGATGGGGTAATAAAAGAGGTACAAGGTAGGGTAGTGGATGTTGGAGTGGCCCTGGTGAGAGAGGATAGTGTTTGGAAACTCCCTGTACTGTTGTTTGCAGATGATACTGTGTTGTTGAGTGAAGACGAAGGGGAGCTGCAAGGCTTGGTGGATGAGTTTGAGAGAGTGTGTAAGAAACGGAACCTAAAGGTGAATGTAGGGAAGAGTAAAGTGATGGTCTTTGAGAGAGGTGAAGTTAGTGAATGTACAGCAAGGTTAGATGGTGAGGAATTGGAAAATGTGAGTACGTTTAAGTATTTGGGTAGTGTGATGAGTAAGGATGGAGGTTTGGAGTGTGAAGTGCTTGAAAGGGTACAGCAGGGAAGAAAGGTTGCTGGTTCCTTGAAAGCAGTGATAAGAAACAGGGAAGTGAGCATGGAAGTGAAAAAGTTACTTCATGACAGTATTGTGATACCAACTCTAACGTACGGAAGTGAAGTTTGGACATTGTTGGAAGGACACAAGTCAAGAGTGAGAGCAGTGGAAATGAGTTATTTAAGAGGAGCCTGTGGAGTCACGTGGAGAGACAGGCTGACGAATGAGGATATAAAGGAGCGTTGTGGTGTGGATGTGGATGTGATAGGAAGCGTTATGAGGAACACACTGAGGTGGTTTGGCCATGTGGAGAGGATGGAGGGCGAAAGACTGACGAAGAGAGTGTATGTGAGTGAGGTGGAGGGGGAAGAGGGAAGGGAGGCCGAGGATGAGATGGTGGGATGGGGTGGAGAGGTATATGAGAGAGGGGGTGTGAGTTGGGAGCAGGGCAGTGAAATGGCGGGTGACAGGGCAACTTGGAGGCGATTTGTTTGTGGCCACCCCAAACGGGATTGAGGCGTCTGGCAATATATATATATATATATATATATATATATATATATATATATATATATATATATATATATATATATATAAAACAGGACAGGGCTAATATATGGCCAGGTCTCCACTATAGGTGGAGGGAATCTTAAAACGAACGAACGAACGCAGGGGTGGAAACAGTACGATAATTATCGTATTTGTACCATAATTCCAGTGCTGTGTACTATGTACTGTAATTACATCTGAATGTACTGTATTTTTTTATTTTATTAAAAAACTTATTAATTTTGAAATACAACTGTTTAAGCCCTGCTTGAGTGGCCTATACTGTTTTTTTTTTTTTTTTTTTTTTTTTTTTTTTGAGGCGACGCTGCACTTGACAGGTTGGTAATGACTGGCTGAATGCAACATTACTTCATAATCTCTGTACTCGTTAGCATTATTAATTAACAACATATATCTGAGGGGGAAATTTGGGTTAGTAAATGTTATTCGGACATGTTGCAATCAGCCAATTATCACCAACCTGTCAAGTGCATCTTCGCCTCCATAAAAAAAAAAAAAAAAAAAAAAAACAGTATAGGCTGGGGCGGAGGCCGAGGACGGGTCATTATGAGCTTCTCAACTGCAAGGCATAATGACCTGCCAAGGCCATTATAGTTTTTTATATATTTTTATTCATAAGGTGGGGGGAGGAGAGAGACAGGTGGACATGGGAGGGACAGAGGCCGTTGGGTTGGGGGATATGCCTTTAATCTTGGGAGGACAGGGATGCTGGTGGTGAGGGGAGGAGGGAGGGGAGGACTCAGGGATGGTGAGAGCTGGTGGCGTCGGGGGATTAGTGGGAAGAGAAAGAAGGCTGAAAATACGAAACAAGGAATGGGAAGATTTGCCGAAGAAAGCAAAAAGATAGGGTATGGAAAGACAGGAAGCCTTAGTGTGAGAGGGTAAGGAAAAAAAAAAACAAGAAGTGTTTATATGTGTATGATAAACAGAGGTGTAAGGAGTGCCACAGTGTGCCACTCATTGGCACTTTAGCCAAATATGAATTGTTTTGTCAAGGTAGGAGTAATATTCAATTCATCATCTTTTTCTGTGCACTACTGGACATGGGCAATATGACTATGGCCAAGAGAATAAGCAGTACAAAAGGAACAGACAGGCAACATGGATTAGGAGAGTTACGACAGCGGGGGTGGTAGTGGTAATTAACGATAATCCCAGCTACACCTGTGTCTGGTTAAGCTCCGTCGAACAGTCTAGTTTTGCTGGACAAAGAGCCAATAGAAATGAAGTAAGGATATCAACCATCATAAAGCTAGCTTCTCATTGGTTAGGGTCACCTAGCCGAAAAGAAACACTAGACTGGAGTCATGAGGCGGCGTCGTGACCTCATATATGACGTGTTAGCCTCTCTGATAGGTTTTGCTGACGCTAGACCAATAAGAAGGAAGATACCAAGACAGGACAATTTACACAGGGTTTTCATTGGCTACAGGCGTTGCTGAATCCTTGACTCATAGCTAGTTTTAATGGTGAAATATTTTTTTGTTTTGTCCATGTTTAAAATAAAATGACATCCCATGTAATTTAGCGAATTATTTCTTCTTCCATGAATTAGAATATGGTAAGCCAAGAAATCATACGGTATAGGGCTAAGGTATTACATATATATTTTTTTCATTGTCAAAATAAACTATAATAATGGTATTGATGCACTAATTGGTAGAAATGTGCTTAAGTTTTGGAAAATATATAGCTGTACGATAATCTTGGCGGCGCTGTGCGACAACCTCGGATCCGAGAATTTCCAATTTTCAAATCCCTGCAAGAGAGTGATGCCAAACATGGGGAATTTTCCCTAGATTTGGGGAATTCATGGTACTGATGGGGAAATGGGGAATTCAGGTCCAATTTTGGGGAATTTTTACTGTGCATTAAATCTTCCTTCAAAATTTGGGGAATTTTCACTGTAAACTAAATATCTTTCTTGATAGTTACGTAATACTTCTATCTATCTATTTATCATCTTCATTAAAAAAAAAAAAAAAAAGGATCGTGCTGCATTTACCATAACTGGTTCATCTAAGGAAATGAGATTTTAAAGGCAAAAAGCTAAACAGTATCTAAGGTATTTGAAGGGAGAAACCTGTACTGTACACAGGAAAAATCATCTGGTAATTTACCAATATGCTGGGAATCGAACCAGGGACTCTCAGATGAGAGCCAGGCAGCATACCACTACACCACGACCAGATAAAAGTTAGCTCACGTTGTCACAATCTTGTAACCAACGTCCCTCCGCCCCCACTGTGGGCATCAAGAGGATGAGTTAACCCCCTGGCACTCGGGCAAGTAGATGCTTTTAATCTATCCCAAGCACTTACGGCAAGTCAGAATGAAGGGAGAAACCTGTACTGTACACAGGAAAAATCATCTGGTAATTTACCAATATGCTGGGAATCGAACCAGGGACTCTCAGATGAGAGCCAGGCAGCATACCACTACACCACGACCAGGTAAAAGTTAGCTCACGTTGTCACAATCTTGTAACCAACGTCCCTCCGCCCCCACTGTGGGCATCAAGAGGATGAGTTAACCCCTCGGCACTCGGCCAAGTAGATGCTTTTAATCTATCCCAAGCACTTACGGCAAGTCAGAATGAAGGGAGAAACCTGTACTGTACACAGGAAAAATCATCTGGTAATTTACCAATATGCTGGGAATCGAACCAGGGACTCTCAGATGAGAGCCAGGCAGCATACCACTACACCACGACCAGGTATAAGTTAGCTTGCGTTGTCACAATCTTGTAACCAACGTCCCTCCGCCCCCACTGTGGGCATCAAGAGGATGAGTTAACCCCCTGGCACTCGGGCCAGTGCCAGGGGGTTAACTCATCCTCTTGATGCCCACAGTGGGGGCGGAGGGACGTTGGTTACAAGATTGTGACAACGTGAGCTAACTTTTACCTGGTCGTGGTGTAGGGGTATGCTGCCTGGCTCTCATCTGAGAGTCCCTGGTTCCTGATTCCCAGCATATTGGTAAATTACCAGGATGATTTTTCCTGTGTACAGTACAGGTTTCTCCTTCATTCTGACTTGCCGTATGTGCTTGGTATAGATTAAAATAATCTACTTGGCGGCGTGCCGAGGGGTTAACTCATCCTCTTGATGCCCACTGGGGGGGCGGTGGGAGGTTGTTTACAATATTGTGACAACGTGACCTAACTATTACCTGGTCGTCGTGTGTAGTGGTATGCTGCCTGGCTCTCATCTGAGAGTCCCTGGTTCGATTCCCAGCATATTGGTAAATTACCAGATGATTTTTCCTGTGTACAGTACAGGTTTCTCCCTTCATTCTGACTTGCCGTAAGTGCTTGGGATAGATTAAAAGCATCTACTTGCCCGAGTGCCAGGGAGTTAACTCATCCTCTTGATGCACACAGTGCGGGAGGGACGTTGGTTACAAGATTGTGACAACGTGAGCTAACTTTTACCTGGTCGTGGTGTAGTAGTATGCTGCCTGGCTCTCATCTGAGAGTCCCTGGTTCGATTCCCAGCATATTGGTAAATTACCAGATGATTTTTCCTGTGTACAGTACAGGTTTCTCCCTTCATTCTGACTTGCCGTAAGTGCTTGGGATAGATTAAAAGCATCTACTTGCCCGAGTGCCAGGGGGTTAACTCATCCTCTTGATGCCCACAGTGGGGGCGGAGGGACGTTGGTTACAAGATTGTGACAACGTGAGCTAACTTTTACCTGGTCGTCGTGTAGTGGTATGCTGCCTGGCTCTCATCTGAGAGTCTCTGGTTCGATTCCCAGCATATAGGTAAATTACCAGATGATTTTTCCTGTGTACAGTACAGGTTTCTCCCTTCATTCTGACTTGCCGTAAGTGCTTGGGATAGATTAAAAGCATCTACTTGCCCGAGTGCCAGGGGGTTAACTCATCCTCTTGATGCCCACAGTGGGGGCGGAGGGACGTTGGTTACAAGATTGTGACAACGTGAGCTAACTTTTACCTGGTCGTGGTGTAGTGGTATGCTGCCTGGCTCTCATCTGAGAGTCCCTGGTTCGATTCCCAGCATATTGGTAAATTACCAGATGATTTTTCCTGTGTACAGTACAGGTTTCTCCCTTCATTCTGACTTGCCGTAAGTGCTTGGGATAGATTAAAAGCATCTACTTGCCCGAGTGCCAGGGGGTTAACTCATCCTCTTGATGCCCACAGTGGGGGCGGAGGGACGTTGGTTACAAGATTGTGACAACGTGAGCTAACTTTTACCTGGTCGTCGTGTAGTGGTATGCTGCCTGGCTCTCATCTGAGAGTCCCTGGTTCGATTCCCAGCATATTGGTAAATTACCAGATGATTTTTCCTGTGTACAGTACAGGTTTCTCCCTTCATTCTGACTTGCCGTAAGTGCTTGGGATAGATTAAAAGCATCTACTTGCCCGAGTGCCAGGGGGTTAACTCATCCTCTTGATGCCCACTGTGGGGGCGGAGGGACGTTGGTTACAAGATTGTGACAACGTGAGCTAACTTTTACCTGGTCGTGGTGTAGTGGTATGCTGCCTGGCTCTCATCTGAGAGTCCCTGGTTCGATTCCCAGCATATTGGTAAATTACCAGAAGATCTAAGGTATTTATTATACTTTTTAATTAGAACATTCTACATTCACTGTGACAATGCCTTTTTGGCAATTGTGTAGTTTGTAAGTAACTTGTCAATTTTGTTCTGTTATTAGTCGAGTTGGACTAAATTAGACACGTAGTATACGGGAATAAGACCAGCAACTCTGCTGGTTGGACAAGGACGAGGGCTCACAGCAAACGTACGGGTACAAATTGCGACTCCAATGCTTCCATTCTAGGGTAATTTTAGGGTAATCACAATCCCCTCTGGGGGGTAAACAATACAAAACAAAACAGAAATTCGCTGTCAACAAGAACATTAGTTGGATTACTGCAGTCAGTGCTACCTGAAAGAGGGTCCTTGTTTCAATTTGCCAGTTGACAACACCCTTATAAGACGTATGAGATCAGAAAGTAATGTGTGACGCTAAACAGAGTGATTCAGACTGAAATGTTTATAAAAGACAGTAGCTACTGTTTAAAGGTATGTTATTGTAAAATGTCAGAATTATCTTAAGTGCTGAATGATGGAGTGTTCATAGTAGTGAACAGGAAAGAACAGAATGTACTTGGCTTATAAAGTTAAAATATATAGGTTTATATTATAAGAAAATGGTATAACTAAGTAGTACGATGAAAAGGATTTTAGTTGCCACAAGGCGTTACGATTTTTTGTGACATTATTTTACTTCTTAAGGCATTAAGGTCATCTATAATAATAAAGGCGAGTGTTTGTATGTTTGTTACCTATAAACTCGGTTCCTTCAGGGTCTTCCTCCACATATGATACACTGTCCGAATCAGCATGATCCAGGGAGTGTTTTGGTATATAATTTATCAGGATTAATTGTATGTTGAAAAGTTATATTAGGTATATTGGCTGAAGGCCCAATCAGCCCTCCGCAGGAGCTAACTGAAAAGGTCCGCCCTTTTCGGCAAGTATTATATAAACCAAAGACAAACCAACTCATGTGATATATATATCTATATTTTTTTCATTATTCTAGTCCCCGTAACCCTCCCTCCCCCACCCTACATTACTGTACGAGTATAAATTGGTCAGTGTGAGTTGATGCTCACAACTGGAACAAAGATTATATGTTCTGCATACAATATTATGAATAGGATGTGCGATGAATGAGGATTTTATATACTAGTACAGTAGCGTGCAATGAATGCTTCTCTTTTCCCACAACAAATCATTCATGTATAA
The DNA here is from genome assembly GCF_032717465.1 of Coenobita brevimanus. Taxonomy (NCBI): domain Eukaryota; kingdom Metazoa; phylum Arthropoda; class Malacostraca; order Decapoda; family Coenobitidae; genus Coenobita; species Coenobita brevimanus. Next base: position 1,006,489 of record NC_136964.1, read on the forward strand.
AAACATTTATTACAGATATAACTCATAACATTAAAATATTAATTAACGGAAGTTTAAAAAATGGGGAATTTCTTTTCAATTTGGGGAATTTGCCCCTCAGATCTGGGGAAATTTGAACCAGAGCATCTGGCAGCACTGCAGTGCAAGAAGCTCAGTCACCTACAAGCATGGAAGGGGTACAGACGTCGCTCCTCCTTCTCCTTGCAGGGGAAATTTTAGTCTCCTCCAACTACACCACTACATATCATGGGTGAGGGGGTATTGTTTGTCACTATTATAACCCATTTATTTTTTTAAATATATCAAACTGCTCAAAAATTCAGTTTTGAAATTACTGGTAAAGGCAATGTGATGGTTTTTATAATAGAACTCATAGTTTTATCTTTATTATCTTTAAATATATCTCTTGGTTATTTTGAAGTTTCGTCAATGAGAGAGAGAGAGAGAGAGAGAGAGAGAGAGAGAGAGAGAGAATCAGATACTCGTCTCACACTACTTTTCATTCTCTCTCTCTCTCTCTGTCTCTCTAACATGAACTAAATCTATCCAGACGCTGGACAATGATTCAATTACTCTCTCTCTCTCTCTCTCTCTCTCTCTCTCTCTCTCTCTCTCTCTCTCTCTCTCTAACATGAACTAAATCGATCCAGACGCTGGACAATGATTCAATTACTCTCTCTCTCTCTCTCTCTCTCTCTCTCTCTCTCTCTCTCTCTCTCTCTCTCTCCTTTTGCAATTATTAAAAAGACAATAATTCTGATAAGGAACCACTGTTTTAGGGCTGATTTGACTAATAACCAAGAAGATTCAGAGATGGACAACTACAATGCGTTCACTCTAACCTGGCAAAGATCCCTAACCCTTTTTGGCTCAGTTGATGGCCAGGTGTAGTCAGACTGGAGAAGTATTTGACTAGTAACCAAGGAGACTCATACATTAATTTGTCATAGCTTTTTATATTTTGCTTCTGTGGGGTTTAATTCCGATCAGGCGTCATTGTGCTGTCTGTGAAATTCCTTAACTGAGAATGTGCATCGCTGTTTCCTCTAGCCCTCTCGCCTAGGCACGACTTTCGTCTAACTTCTATATTATATACACACGTTACTAGCTATTATACAGTGTGTTATATTTTGGTGCCCTCACACACACACACACACACACACACACACACACACACACACACACACACACACATAATGCTTACTCTCCCCAACAGACACCAGCTTTGGCGAATCCAAAGGGCAGGGCTCAATATCTCGTCTCTCGGGACAAAAGTGGATTTGTGGGGTGGAGGGGATGAGTGGGTGGATGCCAGAGTCCCACCCAACTACACCAACACGCTCGCCCAAACACTCCACCAGCAAGGAGTGAATTATACTGTGACGATGTCGGATATCCAGAGGTGAGAGAGTTACATAGAGCTACATAGATACACAGACCATATGGTCCCTACGAGGCGGTCCGGCCTTAACACTAATACAGTGCTATAATAATTATTGGAGCAGAAGAAAAGGATAGCACAGCAGAAGGCTCTCTCTCCCCCACCCTCAAGACCCTCCGGCATTTGCCGTACAGGAAGCAAGAGAGGAAGTAATAACTTGCAGGAAAGAAAAGCCTGAAGGAATTTTATAGGATCGGCAGAAAGGAAATTAATATGAAAATGGAAAATTTAGGTATACAGTCACATACTTCCTTTATGCATGGACTTTTTTTTACTGACTTTTTTTCACATAAAATAGATGAATAGAATATTTATTTATTATATTTGCCCAAAATATTGTCTGTGTTGATTACTATTATAGTTTAGGTGTATTGTGTTTAACAGACAGATGAATGTAAACGCGAATATGCAGTAACTGCTCCATCCTAACTAAACGATACCAATGGCGTCGAGACACATGTCCAGTCTCTTTTTAAATATTTTTTGGTACCACTCTCAATCTCATTCCTAGGGAGTTTATTCCAACAGAGTAAGTGAAGAAGTTTTTGGTTGTATCAAGATTAGCCCTCCTTGCTTGCAACTTCATACCATTTCCTCGAGTTACAGTCTCGGCAATTACTGTGAATAGCTTGCCTGAATCAATGTTACTAAAGCCTTTCAGAATCTTAAAACCATTCAATCAGCTGTCCCCTAAGTCTCCGTTTTCTAAGAGAGAATAAGTTTAATTCTCTGAGCCTCTCGAGATATGGTTTGTTCCTCAGGGACGGGATTAACTTGGTAGCCCTACGCTGGACAGCTTCCAGTATTTCTATATCTTTAACTAGGTGAGGCGCTCAAAATTGCACTGCAAACTCTAAGTGTGGCCTGTCTATGCTTTTGTATAGGGGGATTACAATATCTTTGCTTTTATATGTAAAATGTCTTTTGATGAAGCCTAGGGCCCTGTTGGCTTTATTGGTGGCAGAGATACATTGAATTGAACATTTTAGGTCGTCTGAAATTAGTATGCCTAGATCCTTAACTAGTGAGGACTTGCTAATGATTTGGCTCTTCATTTCGTAATCATACCTTTTGTTTTTCTTCCCACATTGCAGTACCTGACATTTACTTACAATGAAGGGCATTTGCCATTTTTCTGACCAGCTGACAATATTGTTAAGGTCATTTTGAAGGCTAATTCTGTCTTCTCCAGTTAATATAGTGTTGCCGATTTTTGTATCGTCCGCAGATTTAGAAATGAAGTTGTTTAGGCCCACATCGATATCGTTAATATATATAATAAATAGGACGGGTCCCAACACCAATCCCTGAGGAGCACCACTGGTCACTGGAGCCCAGTCTGACTCCATTCCATTGATAATGACCCGTTGCTTTCTCTTACTTAACCAGCAATGTATCCACCTATGAATATTTCCGTCAATTCCAAGTGATCTTACTTTTGTCATTAGTTTATCATGTGGCACTTTGTCAAAGGCTTTCTGGAAGTCTAAGTAGGTTATATCAAGTGACCTGGTACAATCATTCATTTTAAAAAGTGTCTCGTAAAACTCAATTAAATTTGTCACGAATGATCTCCGCGTTCTAAAGCCATGCTGGCTGTTCCTAATTACGTTATTAGTTTCTAGGAATTCAACTATCCTATCTCTAATTAATGATTCGAGGATCTTTCCCAAGACAGAGGTTAGGCTAATTGGTCTATAATTACCTGGTTGATCTCTACTGCCCTTTTTATATGTGGGAGTCACGTTAACCTTTCCTTGTTGTAGGGACTTGTTAAAGATACATGTTAGAGGACTGCATATTACATCCACCACATTGTTCAGTATTTTAGGGTAGAAACTGTCTGGGCCGGGAGTCTTATTACTGTTCATTTTATTAAGTTTATCTCTCACGTCATTACTGCTAATATGCATAATAGTTACTGCGATTTGGACTGATATTTGATGCTCTTCGATGGTGTCATTGGCGTCTACTGTGAAAACTGAACTGAAAAGCTTATTTAAAGGAGAGAGAGAGAGAGAGAGAGAGAGAGAGAGAGAGAGAGAGAGAGAGAGAGAGAGAGAGAGAACCGAATCTTGCTAAATGTTTGAGGAAAAAGAAGAGAGAACGAGTAAGTGAAAGAGCGAGGCAGCGTGAGAGTTGAGAGAGTGAGACAGGAAGAGAAGGAGGGAGAAAATTAGAGAAAATATCTTACTCTTACTAAACACTGTGTGAGAGAGAGAGAGAGAGATATATATATATATATATATATATATATATATATATATATATATATATATATATATATGTATATATATATATATATATATATATATATATATATATATATATATATATATATATATATATATATATATATGAGATAGTGACAACATAATTCTCTCTTTATATCTCTGTCTATTTGTCTGTCTGTATATTTATATTTATATATCTGTCTGTCTGTCTTTATATTTGTGTATCTATCTCTCTATCTATCTATCTATCTATCTGTCTGTGTTTATAACTATGTGTATGTATGTATGTACTTGGTATGTGTGTATGCATGAATCTATTTGGGGGGAGGCGGTGGCCCAATCGGTAGAGAGTTGGCCTGCAGTCCTACCGGACCCAGGTTCAAATCCCCGCTGGGGCAGGGAACAGTTTAAGGATTTGAATTTCATAAATGCAGACTTTACTGATCTACCAGAAGACCCGCCGACATGTCGTAAAAATACCCCCGCTAATACCAATACACCAGTCCTGTATGAGACAGTCCTAGCATGTATTCAATATGGACGGTGGGTGTTAGCGCCGAAGTGGTGACATGTACTGTAGAGGTGCACGGTATGTAGGAGGGCTACTGGGCCTTGAAAGCAGGCTGTGAAGCCTATGCCCAGAGTCGGTCACATAAAATATATATATATATATATATATATATATATATATATATATATATGTGTTTTTATATATTTATATATATATATATACATATATGTCTGTTTATCTATTTATCTATCTACAATCTTCCCGAACGTTAAATTATACATAACAACTCTCTCTCTCTCTCTCTCTCTCTCTCTCTCAGCGTGATAGAGGCAGAGAGAGAGGCCGTGACGTCACTGCCTAAGCGAAGACCCGATGGAAGGATTGAAACAGGAACGTATCACCAGTGGGAGGACGTGAGTAGATAGACAGATAGATAGATAGACAGATGGACAGATAAATATATAGAGGTAGAGGATTGATGAATGGATGGATAGATCGATCGATAGATAAAAAGATGGACAGATAGATAGATAACGAGATAGATATATGGACAGATAAATGTATAGATAGACAGGTAGAGATGGATGAATGGATGGATGGATAGATAGACAAATAGATAGATAGGTAGATAGACAGACAGATAGACAGACAGATGGACAGATAAATATATAGATAGACAGGTAGAGGATGGATGAATGGATGGATGGATAGATAGATAGGATAGATGGATAGATAGATAGATAGATGGACAGATAGATAGATGGACAGATAGATAGATAGATAGATAGATAGATAGATGGATGGATGGACAATAGATACATAGAGAGAGATAGATGGACAGATAGATAGATAGATAGAAAGATAGATAGATGGTTAGATAGACAGATGGACAGATAGATAGATAGATGGATGGATGGATGGATGGACAGATAGATACATAGATAGACAGATAGACAGATAGATGGATAGATGGATAGATTGACAGACAGACAGGTAGACAGACATAGATAGACAGATAGATGGATGACTGGAAG
>NC_136964.1:1016708-1026708 GCF_032717465.1 Coenobita brevimanus
GTCGATCTGGGCCAGAACTACGACGACGGGCTCGATCTGGGCCGGTACTACGACGACGGGCACGGGACCGAAGACAGCTGCAGCAAGAACTACGAGGGTGAGTTGGGGGGAGGCTCACCCTTCCACCAAACTTCATTGAAATTCACTGAGAACTTCTGGAAATATCGTCGGGACAAACAGACAGACAGATAAACACAGGTGAATATATAACCTCCTCCAACTTCGTGGGCAGAGGTAACAATGAACAAGTTACTCCCCGGGTGAAAGAAAACGGAGCGGAGAGGCATTCTATCAAAGGCAGTGACAAATAGCGGAGGGTAACGTCATTAAAAACCACAAATATCTCACCAAATACTCACCCTAGCGGCCCCAGTCTGTAACATCTACTGCACAAGTTCACCCTAGTCACGAAGAATCACTGTCAGCCTCCATATCCAACGAAGAATTAACGAAAAACGCGATTATTCTGGACCGTCTCACTGCACACACATCGGTATGAGGGTAAACAAATTATGAGCACTAGTTCATCAAAAGTAATACTGAAACTTTATCTAGCATTAGTAAGGCCACATTTAGACTACGCAGTACAATTTTGGTGTCCTTACTATAGAATGGATATTAATTCGTTAGAAAATGTACAGAGAAGAATGACAAAAATGATACATGACGTCCGGAACCTGTCATATGAAGACAGACTGAAAAGACTAAGTCTGCATTCGCTAGAGAGGCGTAGAGTAAGGGGAGACTTAATTGAGGTGTTTAAGTGGATGAAGGGTATAAATAAGGGAGATATTAGCAAGGTACTTAAAGTGAGCATACAGGTTAGAACGAGAAGTAATGGTTTCAAACTAGAAAAATTCCGTTTCAATAAGGAAATAGGTAGAAACTGATTTGGTAATAGAGTAGTAGACGAATGGAATAAGCTACCTAGTAAAGTAGTTGCTGCCTCTTCCATTGAGAGTTTCAAGCATAGGCTAGATAAGCATATGACAAATAAGGGGTGGATATAGAAAAAAGAAAATCTTATAGCCAATACTAATTCATAATTTTTCCTTTTCAGGTTACACTATGATAGTCTCTATTCTCCTTTCACACTTTCCTGTAAAATGTCCACGCCAGTGTGGTGCTCTTTCTGACTTTTTCCTGCCGGCTTCGGCTGGAGGGTTTGGAGGGCGGGGAAAAGCCTTCTTCTTTGCTATCCTTATCTCATTCTAGTAGTTCAGTTACTCTTCTAGGAGCTGCCTAGCATGGGCCAACCGGCCTACTGCAGTTATCCTCTCTTCTTATGTTCTTATGTTCGAAAGCGTTAACAATGTAATGTATTTCACCATCAAAATTAATCTACAGAGGTAATTTTTAAACATATTTTTCACTAAACATAATAAACTGAAATTAATTTATGGATCCATTCGTCAAGTAAAAGAATTTCGTAACAAACAAAACGAACGAGTGATTTTGTGGTAAACGTTTCAAAATCACGCGTTCGTTTCAGCCTTCTGCTTTATAAAATTCATCAATATAATTACTCATTTTAGCATCATTTGGCATATGCATCAAAAAATTAATTGTAATTTAGTTTATTTAGTGACCAATGTGTTTAAAAATTACCTCTGTGAATAATTTTGTTAGCGAAAAAGAAAAATAATTAACTTCCTAACGCTTTCGAACGTCCCGCAGGTTTATTTACATTCCCGTGTCGGTGTGTGTGGTGGGGTGGTCCAGAATTATCGCGTTTTTCGTTAATTATTCGGTAGGTATGGAGGCTGACAGTGATTCTTCGTGACTAGGATGAACCTGTGCAATAGATGTTACAGACTGGGGCCGCTAGGGTGAGTATTTGGTGAGATATTTCGAATTTAAATGTCATCACTCCCGCCATTTGTCACTGGCTTTACCTGAATCCCTGTCCGCTGCAAGGCTTTTATATCTGTTAACACACACACACACACACACACACACGCAGGCAGAGCACAATACTTTATTATTGTTATATGTTGTAGCTCTCTCTCTCTCTCTCTCTCTCTTACAAATTGCGTTAACAGTATTGAATTATGATTAAATTCTCACTACTGCTCGAGGTAAGACAATGATTGACAGGAGACAGCTACTCTCTCTCTCTCTCTCTCTCTCTCTCTCTCTCTCTCTCTCTCTCTCTCTCTCACACACACACACACACACAACATATATATTCTTTTAATTTTTATCTCAGTACTCAACACCACACAAGTCTTCCTATCACCTCATCCTCAGCGATTTATTTCGCATCTTCCATCTTCACTAACTTTTCAAATAACCCCCTCTCTCACCCCCCCCCCCAGGCCCCACGGGGTTCTCAGAGCTGGAGACGCAAGCAGTGAGGGATTATATCAATGAATTACAAAGTACAAGGAATTTGACAGCTTTCTTCACCATCCACTCATACCTTCAGCTGTGGCTGTATGCGTATGGCTGGAGTGGAGAGTCGGTGCCGGAGGAGCCTGAAGTGGTACGTACACAGAATTACGTACATGGATATATACGTACATACATGCATAATATATACACATACACACTGCCTCCAACAATACCTTAGTGGACACACACACACACACGCGCACACACACACACACACACACACACACACACACACACACACACACTACCTCACAAACAGTACCTCAGTGGACACACACACACACACTACCTCACAAACAGTACCTCAGTGGACACACACACACACACACACACACACACACACACACACACACGTACATACATACATACATACATACACACTACATTATTACTGGTCACTTTATTTACCTCATAATTCGGCCAGGAAGATATCAGCTCCCAAACGGTTGAGATTTGGACTCATGTTGGTGCTTTGTTGATAGATAAATAGATAGACAGATAGATAGATAGAGCAACAATGGTCCATTACTTAACATTCTGAGCTTGCACGTGTAGGGAAAAGATTTGTATATATTAAAATTATGTGAGAGGGAGAGGGAGGCCGAGGATGAGATGGAGCGATGGAGCGGAGAGGTATATGAGAGAGGGGGGGGGCGGTGTGGTGTGAGCTGGGAGCAGGGCAGTGAAATGGCGTTGGACAGGGCGACATGGAGGCGATTTGTTTGTGGCCACCCCTTACTGGATCTAGGCGTCTGGCAATAGATGGATGGAAAATGATGTGTGTTATTGGCTCTCGTGCTGTCGATAGGCGATGAATGAAGGCTCCTGTGTGTATATTTGATTTTTCTTCTTTTTTTCAGAGTCGTGTTGCTCAGATTGGAGTTAACGCGACTGAGTCAGTACACAACACACAGTATAGGGTTGGTTCCTTCTACAACCTTGTACGTAAGTAGTGGTAGTAGTAGTAGTAGTAGTGGTAGTAGTAGTGGTAGTGGTGGTGGTGGTAGTAGTGGTAGTGGTAGTGGTAGTGGTGGTGGTGGTAGTAGTAGAAAAAAAATATGGATAATAATAATAATAAAAGTAGGAGCATCGTTGTAGATCTTAGTACTAACATAATGATAACAATAATAGAAATGATAATGATAATAATAATAATAATAATAATAATAATAATAATAATAATAATAATAATAATAATAATAATAATAATAATATTATTATTATTATTATTATTATCTGTCTATCTCTCTATCTGTCTATATCAGTAAATCTATCCATCAATCAATCTATGCCCAGTTTTCTACTTTTGTCTATCTATCCATCAATCCATCTATCTATCTGTCTGTCTATCTATCTATTTATCTATCAATCTATCTATCTATCTATCCATCCATCAATCAATCAATCTATCTGTCTATATATCTATCAATCTCTCTATCTATCCATCTGTTTATCTATCCATCAGTCTATCTATCAATCCGTATCTACCAGTAAATCTATCCATCCATCTATCATTCTATCTATACCCATTTCTGTATGTGTCTGTCTGTCTGTATATCTATCTATCAAACCATCTGTCTATCTGTTTATCAGTTAATCTATCCATCAATCACCTATACCCAGATGTCTACACATCTCTGTCTATTCATCAGTCCATCAATCCGTCTATCTATCCATCCATCTATCTGTCTATCTATCTATCCATCTATCTACCAGTAAATATATCAATCCGTCAATCTATCTATCAGCCCACTTCTTCACGTGTCTTTATCTATCTTTATGTATGTATCTATCTATCTGTCTATCTGCCAGTAAATATATCTATCCGTCAATCTATCTGTCAGCCCACTTCTTCACGTGTCTTTATCTATCTTTCAACTCTTAATTCTTTCAATAATAACTTTAACAAGTCATCTTCCATTCCCCCACTAAAATCTTCAGATGGCAATATTACAAATGACCCACGTGGGAAATCAGATATCTTTGCTAGTACCTTTGCAAGAAACTCTACCATAGATGATACCAGCCAGGATGTCTCAGTACTGGAACTTGATTCTCCCGAAATTGCCCCACTTAAAATACAGACAAGATTCGTAAAATCCATCCTAGACAATTTACCTACCAACAAAGCTCCAGGCCCAGATGGAATTCCGCCAATTGTTTTGAAAAAGTGTTCCCCTGAACTTGCCTCTGTCCTAGCCAAATTATTCAGACTATGCATAGGTACTTCTTTACTCCCAAATTCATGGAAAGAAGCCAATATCCACCCAGTTCCGAAGAAAGGAAGTTCGTCTGACCCCTCCAATTACAGACCAATAGCCGTCACATCTTCTCTTGGTAAGGTATTTGAAACTTTAATTAATAAGCATATTGTTAAACATCTTGAATCCAACAACTTAATTAATGATAGACAATACGGTTTTCGCCACAAAAGATCCACCATTGACATACTCAATCTCTTAACTCATACCATCCATCAATCAATTGATCTTTTTGGAGAAACTCATGCAGTAGCTCTTGATATCTCTAAAGCTTTCGACAGAGTATGGCACCGTTCCCTGCTGTCCAAACTCCCTTACTATGGACTAACGTCTTTTGTTCCTTTGATTTCGTCTTATCTTAGTGACAGGAAAATAAGAGTAAAAGTAGATGATGTAAATTCGAATTTCCACTCAGTTAACGCCGGCGTGCCGCAGGGATCAGTTCTGGCGCCAACCCTATTTCTGGTTCATATTAAAGATCTCTTATCTGTCACTCGCAATCCCGTTCACTCATATGCAGATGACTCAACACTACATAGTTCATTCACACTCAGACATCCATTTACAAAGTCTAATATCTCTACCTCTCAACTCAGTACAGCCATTTCCATAAATCAAGATCTAGCTACAATCAGTGAATGGGGACAAAACAACCTTGTCTCTTTTAATGCTAGTAAAACTAAATATATACAGTTTACTAATAGACAGATATTGCCAGATTCGTACATTACCTTCAGTGCTACTAATATTCCCATCTCCAAAAGTATTGAAATTCTTGGTGTCTCACTCAACAGTGCCCTCAGCTGGACCTCTCATGTCAGATCACTTGCTAAAACCGCCTCAAAGAAACTTGGATTATTGTACAGAGTCCGTAACTTCTTCGCCGATGAGCAGTTAGCTATAATTTATAAGAGTCATGTGCGCTCTCAGCTTGAGTATTGCTCACCCTTGTGGAATGGTTGTGGAGAGGTTGGTTGCATTAAGACAACTAGACAAAATTCAGAATAAAGCTGTTAGAATCATTAACAACCCTGCCATTACATATAAACTACCTCCCCTGCAAGTAAGAAGGAATGTTGCCTCCCTTGCATTATTTTACAGATTTTTTTTGGCAAATGCTCAGATGAAGTTGCGTCCATGGTGCCACCTCTCCATGCCTTCCCTCGTGCTACACGGGCATCTGGTAGCGCTCATGACTGGAATGTCACTCAACCATATTGCAGAACTTCTGCCTATCAGAATTCTTTCATTCCCCGAACTGCATCTCTCTGGAACTCGCTTCCCCAGAGTTGTTTTCCTCCAAATTTCAACCCACAACTGTTCAAGTCTAACTGTTACAGATATTTTATGAATAGAGGACACCAGTAATCTGGTGTATGGATTTTTTTTTTCCCCCCATTTGTTTTTCCTTCCTCCGTTCTGTTATTTAAAAAAAAAAAAATCTGTCTATCTATATATCTGTCTGTCTATCTGCCAGTAAATATATCCATCCGTCAATCTATCTATCAGCCCAGTTTTTCACGTGTCGTTATCTATCTTTATCTATCTGTTTGTCTATCTGCCAGTAAATATATCAATCCGTGAATCTATCTGTCAGGCCACTTCTTCACGTGTCTTTCTGTTTATTAATATGTATGTATCTATCTATCTATCAGAACCAGTGTTCGGCCTGTCGATAGATTGGAGTTACAGCAGAGGCGTAATCTATTCCTACATGCTGGTGCTACGGGATAAGGACGAATATGGCTTCCTCTTGCCCCTCACCCAAATCGTCCCTACTGGGGAAGAAACCTGGGCAGGCCTGATCGCCGCTGTTATGGCCATTTAGAGAGAGAGAGAGAGAGAGAGAGAGAGAGAGAGAAAGACAGAGAGAGAGAGAGAGAGAGAAAGACAGAGAGAGAGAGAGAGAGAGAGAGAGAGAGAGAGAGAGAGAGTGGGGGGGAGGGACACTGGTAAGATAAGAATACTGCATAGGAGAAATGAGAGAGAGAGTAGATAGAATTTAGAGAGAATCCTTGTGACAGAAATATAAATTAGAAAAGGAGAAACAGAGAGAGATAGACATGAGAAAATGCTGAGAGAGAGAGAGAGAGAGAGAGAGAGGGAGAACACTAAACAATAAAAACTATATATATATTGTCAAGTCTCGCTACTAACATTCCAAGTCTTGTTAATCTCAATAAATCTAACATGTAACACTAACCTGTCACTATCCTCTAACATCATCTAAGAAATAACATCTAATATCTAACAGTATAGCATCATCTAACATCATCTGAACCATCAAACATCAAAGTCTAAGCATCTAATCTAACAAACATCAAACTAACACTGTCGCTATCATCTAACATCATCAGTAATCTAACGTCTAACACTTATTATCCCATCACTATCACCTAACATCATCAAACTTATCCATCAGTAACATCTAACTAAGCTATTACTATAATCTGCTCCTCTAACATCATCAGGAATCTAACATCTAACACTTACTAACCCATCACTATCATCTAACATCATCTAACATCGTCACACCTATAATTAACCTCAAAATAGATTATGTGTGGGAATCAAATCTCTATACAGGTATGCTGATTACCTGCTTTTCCTAATCAAGAGGTCTCACCTGTATGGGATCCTCGTCGCATCCCCCGGGCTCCTATGACCCGTTTAGCTTTGAGAGAGAGAGAGAGAGAGAGATGGAAGGACAAATAGGCGAAGAGGCAGAGGAAGAGAGAATAGAAATGAGAGGAAGATGGAGGAAAATAAAAGAGCTAGGGAAGGAGATGGAAAGAGTGAGAAACAGAGAAGGCAAGATAAAGAAGAAATAAAGAGAGGGAAAGAGAAATACAAGAAACAGAAAATATAGAACTAGAAATCCAAGTGCATTAAAACGTCGACTCAGTGCTTCAAAATTTGATAATAATAATAATAATAATAATAATAAGACTGTAGCTGCCATAGCCAGTCCCTGCTGTGCACCTCTGCTAACACTGTTGTCTGACACAAGTTAGCTTTTTTGTACAAACTCCAAACCCCATTGGTCTACCTGCACCACATACTATACACACCTGCTGCACGACCACACAAACTATACACACCTGCTGCACGACCACACAGACTATACACACTTGCTGCACGACCACACAAACTATACACACCTGTCTGCAAGACCACACAGACTATACACACCTGCTGCACGACCACACAAACTATACACACCTGCTGCACGACCACACAAACTATACACACCTGCTGCACGACCACACAAACTATACACACCTGCTGCACGACCACACAAACTATACACACCTGTGCACGACCACACAAACTATGCACACCTGGTGCAGGACTAGACAACACCTGTAGGACCAACAAGTGCCTCACTTAGGTGTTGGTCTGTCCTGTATGTAAGACCAATTGTATGTAGGACCAATTGTATGTAAGACCAATTGTATGTAAGACCAGTTGTATGTAAGACCAATTGTATGTAAGACCAGTTGTATGTAAGACCAATTGTATGTAAGACCAATTGAAAAGTGTGGCAATGTGGCGGGTCCCAAACATCCTAAGGTGACGCATCAATCACCTTCACATTCGTCCATATTCGTGTATTTATATGTATTGTTTTGGGGTAAATTGAGGTAGGAAATTCATGATCTGTGGACATTTTTAGACCTATGACCTTGAATAGTAGGTCAAGGTCACTGAAACAGGGTCAGTGTAATGGGGTCAGGTGCTGTTCATCCACATTAAGTATGGTGAAAATAGGAGACGAAAAGTGACGGAACAATAATCATCATCATCATCATCACCATCCGGACCTCCTTTCCACCCAAGGGCAGGGTGAGGAGTAGCAATGTCCAGACAGCCCAAAATTGCCCAATCCAATAGGCCACGCTTCCATTCACTCATCATTCAAGCCCCCGGAATCCTGGCCCTATCTGATACGCCTAAAACATTCACCACGTTCTGTAGCTTCACATATCGTATCCGACAGAGTCAATCTAGACGCTGCCACGTTAAAAAGGGGTGCCAAAAATCCCTGATCATGCATATCTCCTCACAGAATTCTTCCAGCCAGCTCGATCTCCTGTCAGTTCCCTAGCCTCACAGACTTCCAAATCTCTCTTCCTCACACATTCATCCACCAATTGCTTTAACGTCCTGTATTTCAAAAGTTTTCGAGTCAATTCTTAATAGAAAAATTTTAAGGCATCTTTCCTATCACAACCTTCTTTCCGATCGTCAGTATGGGTTCCGTCAGGGACGCTCCACTGGCGATCTTCTCACCTACCTTTCAGACTCCTGGTCATCCTCCTTTCGGGACTTTGGCGAAAGCTTTGCCATTGCACTTGACATCTCAAAGGCTTTCGATCGAGTCTGGCATAAATCTTTAATTTCCAAACTGCCCTCCTACGCTTTCTATCCTTCTATCTGTGCCTTCATCCCTAGCTTCCTTTCTGGTCGTTCTATAGCCGCTGTTGTAGACGGCCATCGTTCTTCTCCTAGATCTATCAACAGTGGTGTTCCTCAGGGTTCTGTCCTATCACCAACTCTCTTCCTTTTATTCATCAATGATCTTCTAAGTTGTACATCTAACCCTATCCACTCATACGCTGATGACTCTACCCTTCACCTTTCCATTTGGTTCCCGCAACGCCCATCTCAACAATTACTTCAAGAAACAAGGGATGAGGCTATGGCGCACCTAATGTCTGACTTGGCTCATATCTCTGACTGGGGTAAAAATAATATGGTTGTCTTTAATGCATCTAAGACTCAGTTCTTACACCTATCAACCCGACAAAATCTTCCACAGGTATACCCACTAATGTTTAATAATATTCAGCTTAATCCTGCATCATCCTTGAACATGCTTGGGGTTTCATTTACTCGGGACTTGTCTTGGAAAGATCATATTACATCTCTTGTAAAATCTGCTTCCAAGAGATTGGGTGTGCTAAGCCGACTCCGCTCTTTCTTTACCCCTGCACAATTGTTGACTCTATACAGGGGTTTTATCCGCCCCTGTGTGGATTACGACTCCCATGTGTGGGGAGGCTCCCCACATACAGCTCTTCTCAATAGGGTGGAGTCAAAGGCTTTTCGTCTCATTAACTCTCCTCCTCTTACTGACTCCCTTCAACCTCTGTCTCTTCGCCGCACTGTTGCATCTTTATCTCTTTTCTATCGCTACTTTAATGGTCACTGCTCCTCTGAACTGTCTGCTTGCATTCCTCCACCTCTACGACGGGCACGTAGCACCCGTCTGGCAGCAAACTCTCATCCCTTTTCTGTCCAACTCTCTAATGCAAGAGTTAACCGTTACTCCCAGTCTTTCA
>NC_136964.1:1029208-1041708 GCF_032717465.1 Coenobita brevimanus
AATACTGTAATACAGTAGGCGTTATAGGACCGGATGACTAGAAACCCCCTAAGGAATATGACGGCACGCAGTAAGAGGATACCGGAAAGTAACAGCAATAGAAGAGACAGAGACTGAAGGAAAATAATGCACGTATGAGGTGAAGCAACAGTAAAGGCCTGGATAACAAGGCGGATGAGGATACCACAACTGTATCTTCGTTGTCTCATAATATTTTCTGTTGTTTTCTTCTAATTTGGTGAATGCTCTCCTCTGCTCATCACAGTGTGGTTTATTCGTCCACATAAAATAATTTTAACATTTGTAACCTTCCCCGCAGCTACTGTGGGAATCAGCATTAAAATCACAATCATTCTATATTATAGCTTTAGACAATCCAGGAATGACATATTCACAAAAATTATCGCTGACCAGTCGCAGCTTATATATAACTGGTTCGGTGCTTTATATGTATGATGAGGATCCGAAACAGATGAGTCGTGTCTAGACCAGTTTCACGAGACTCCATGATAACATAGTAGCCTATGTTATAATACATGCTATGTATGTCACGAACGCAAAATGTTTTGCGGGTGAACAGCATGTAAATGATTCGAACCCAGTTTCATTAAGTTTCTGACCATTCGCCTCATAGCTCAGACCAAACGACCACTCTCAGTTATTCGTTCGCCTGCCCTCACTCCAACCCTGGGGTGGGATGTTCGAAAGCTCGTAACGGCCGCTAAGATCATCGTAGCGGGTACGATAATCATAGCGCGCTCGTAAACCATTATGGTGTATGTTCAAACAAATTTTACGATCCTCCATCCGCCATATTTGCTCGTAGCGTTACGATTTCTGACAAGCACCCTTAAGCTGATCGTAGTGTCGCATAGTGGATGTTTCTCTAATAAACAAACCGAATCATGTGATGCTAAGTTTGTTTATTTACCCTTTTCTGTGAACGAAGATGGAGTTACAAGTGATTTTACAGGTAGAACTGGCATTACGAAGAGCGATGAGATTTGAGAGGAACTACAGAGACATAATGGATCCATCTGCTTACAGTGGCGAACATCTGTTGAGATATTATAGGCTTCCCAGACAAGAACTCCTTCACTGGTGTGCAAGAGTTGAACCACTAGTTGGACCAGCGACAAGAAGATCCCGTGCTGTGCCATGTCATTTGCAGGTGTTAATGACATTCAGATTTTATGCAAGTGGCTCATTTCAGAGTGTGCTGGCAGACACATTAGGCTTAACACAGGGACGTGTGAGCAGAATAATTAAGAGTGCCACACGTGTTGTACTGAAAATCTCTTAATTAAGGAAGTTAAGATGCCAAGAGGTAAGCAAAGAGGGGGAATTTTTCGTTTCTACTGCTTACATCTGTAAATGGAGAAATGGCGTTCCCCCGAGCTAGACCCTATTTTGGATCATATAGCCCCGCTAGGTTACAGGAGCGCCCTACCACTCGCGGCACGGCAGTCCCGGGCGAGGCTATGCAGGAGACAATGAAAAACACAACTGGGCCATTTAGGAGTTCATTGACTTTTTCTGAGAGAGAGAGAGAGAGAGAGAGAGAGAGAGAGAGAGAGAGAGAGAGAGACAGACAGACAGACAGAGAGAGAACGCACCTAACCAAGCATGAAATGACTGGACAAGCTTCTCTCAGTATATCTATCTGCGTATCTATCTGCCTATCTATCCGTCTGTCTATCTATCCATTTAACAACCTGTCTAGCTATCTAATTGTTTACGTATCTATGTATCTATTCATCTATCTAGCCTCCATCTATCAATATCTGTCTATCTACCCATCTATCTATATCTATCTATGCACTCATCTATCTGTCCTTCTATACACCTATATCTATCTATCTGTCTATCCATATTGTTTAACACCTGGCCTCACACACACACACACACACACACACACACACACACACACACACACACACACACATTTTTGAGTGTGCTTGTTGCTGTCATCCATTTTTCTCTCCGCCTTTTTATCTGCATATTTTAGAGGGTGACTATAGTGCATCCTGACTACAATGAATTTCCTATTACCACTACCAGGAGAGAAGTAGTTGTAGTAGTAGTAGTAGTAGTAGTAGTAGTAGTAGTAGTAGTAGTAGTAGTAGTAGTAGTAGTAGCAGTAGTGGTGGTGGTGGTGGTGGTGGTGGTAGCTGTGATTGTCGTTGTAGTGGTGGTATTATTATTATTATTATTATTATTATTATTATTTATATTATTATTATTATTAAGCGAATTCGAAGGAAGGAGGAGGCGAGGTAGGCCAAGGAGAAGATGGAGAGATATGGTGGATAAATGTGTGAGGAAGAGAGGTTTGGAAGTCGGTGAGGCTAGGGAACTGACAGGAGATCGAGCTGGCTGGAAGAATTTTGTGAGGAGATATGCATGATCAGGGATTTTTGGCACCCCTTTTTAACGAGGCAGCGTCTAGATTGACTCTGTCGGATACGATATGTGAAGCTACAGAACGTGGTGAATGTTTTTGGAGTATCCGATAGAGCCAGGATTCCGGGGGCTTGAATGATGAGTGAATGGAAGCGTGGGCCATTGGACTGGGCAATTTTGGGATGTCTGGGCATTGCTACTCCTCACCCTGCCCTTGGGTGGGAAAGGAGGTCCGGATGATGATGATGATGATGATGATGATGGTTATTGTTTCGTCACTTTTCGTCTCCTATTTTCACCATACTTAATGTGGATGTACAGCACCTGACCCAATTACACTGACCCTGTTTCAGTGACCTTGACCTACTATTCAAGGTCATAGATCTAAAAATGTCCACACATCATGAATTTCCCACCTCAATTTACCCCAAAACAATACATATAAATACACGAATATGGACGAATGTGAAGGCGATTGATGCGTCACCTTAGGATGTTTGGGACCCGCCACATTGCCACACTTTTCAATTGGTCTTACATACAATTGGTCTTACATACAATTGGTCTTACATACAATTGGTCTTACATACAATTGGTCTTACATACAACTGGTCTTACATACAACTGGTCTTACATACAATTGGTCTTACATACAATTGGTCCTACATACAATTGGTCTTACATACAGGACAGACCAACACCTAAATGAGGCACTTGTTGGTCCTACAGGTGTTTTCTAGTCTTGCACGAGGTGTGTATAGTTTGTGTGGTCGTGCAGCAGGTGTGTATAGTTTGTGTGGTCGTGCAGCAGGTGTGTATAGTTTGTGTGGTCGTGCAGCAGGTGTGTATAGTTTGTGTGGTCGTGCAGCAGGTGTGTATAGTTTGTGTGATCGTGCAGCAGGTGTGTATAGTTTGTGTGGTCGTGCAGCAGGTGTGTATAGTTTGTGTGGTCGTGCAGCAGGTGTGTATAGTCTGTGTGGTTGTGCAGCAGGTGTGTATAGTTTGTGTGGTCGTGCAGCAGGTGTGTATAGTTTGTGTGGTCGTGCAGCTGGTGTGTATAGTCTGTGTGGTCGTGCAGCAGGTGTGTATAGTCTGTGTGGTCGTGCAGCAGGTGTGTATAGTTTGTGTGGTCGTGCACAAGGTGTGTATAGTCTCTGTGGTCGTGCAGCAGGTGTGTATAGTCTGTGTGGTCGTGCAGCAGGTGTGTATAGTTTGTGTGGTCGTGCAGCAGGTGTGTATAGTTTGTGTGGTCGTGCAGCAGGTGTGTATAGTTTGTGTGGTCGTGCAGCAGGTGTGTATAGTTTGTGTGGTCGTGCAGCAGGTGTGTATAGTTTGTGTGGTCGTGCAGCAGGTGTGTATAGTCTGTGTGGTCGTGCAGCAGGTGTGTATAGTCTGTGTGGTCGTGCAGCAGGTGTGTATAGTTTGTGTGGTCGTGCAGCAGGTGTGTATAGTTTGTAGTGCAGGTAGACCATCGGGTTTGGAGTTTGTACAAAAAACCTAACTTGTGTCAGACAACAGTGTTAGCAGAGGTGCACCGCAGGGACTGGCTATGGCAGCTTCAGTCTGATTATTATTATTATTATTATTATTATTATTATTATTATTATTATCATCATCAAATTTTGAAGCACTGAGTCGACGTTTTAATGCACTTGGATTTCTGTTCTATATTTTCTGTTTCTTGTATTTCTCTTTCCCTCTCTTTATTTCTTCTTTATCTTGCCTTCTCTGTTTCTCACTCTTTCCATCTCCTTCCCTAGCTCTTTTATTTTCCTCCATCTTCCTCTCATTTCTATTCTCTCTTCCTCTGCCTCTTCGCCTATTTGTCCTTCCATCTCTCTCTCTCTCTCTCTCTCTCTCTCTCTCTCTCTCAAAGCTAAACGGGTCATAGGAGCCCGGGGGATGCGACGAGGATCCCATACAGGTGAGACCTCTTAATTAGGAAAAGCAGGTAATCGCACACTTGTATAGAGATTTGATTCCCACACATAATCTATTTTGAGGTTAATTATAGGTGTGACGATGTTAGATGATGTTAGATGATAGTGATGGGTTAGTAAGTGTTAGATGTTAGATTCCTGATGATGTTAGAGGAGCAGATTATATTAATAGCTTAGTTAGATGTTACTGATGGATAAGTTTGATGATGTTAGATGATAGTGATGGGTTAGTAAGTGTCAGATGTTAGATTCCTGATGATGTTAGAGGAGCAGATTATAGTAATAGCTTAGTTAGATGTTACTGATGGATAAGTTTGATGATGTTAGGTGATAGTGATGAGATAATAAGTGTTAGACGTTAGATTACTGATCACGTTAGATGATAGCGACAGTGTTAGTTTGATGTTTGTTAGATTAGATGCTTAGACTTTGATGTTTGATGGTTCAGATGATGTTAGATGATGCTATACTGTTAGATATTAGATGTTATTTCTTAGATGATGTTAGAGGATAGTGACAGGTTAGTGTTACATGTTAGATTTATTGAGATTAACAAGACTTGGAATGTTAGTAGCGAGACTTGACAATATATATATAGTTTTTATTGTTTAGTGTTCTCCCTGTCTCTCTCTCTCTCTCTCTCTCTCTCTCTCTCTCTCAGCATTTTCTCATGTCTATCTCTCTCTGTTTCTCCTTTTCTAATTTATATTTCTGTCAGAAAGGATTCTCTCTAAATTCTATCTACTCTCTCTCTCATTTCTCCTATGCAGTATTCTTATCTTACCAGTGTCCCCCCCCCCTCTCTCTGTCTCTCTCTCTCTCTCTGTCTTTCTCTCTCTCTCTCTCTCTCTCTCTCTAAATGGCCATAACAGCGGCGATCAGGCCTGCCCAGGTTTCTTCCCCAGTAGGGACGATTTGGGTGAGGGGCAAGAGGAAGCCATATTCGCCCTTATCCCGTAGCACCAGAACGTATGAATAGATTACGGCTCTCCTGTAACTCCAATCTATCGGCAGGCCGAACACTGGGTCTGATAGATAGATAGATACATACATATTAATAAACAGAAAGGCACGTGAAGAAGTGGCCTGACAGATAGATTGACGGATAGATATATTTATTGGCAGATAGACAGATAAATAGATAAAGATAGATAACGACACGTGAAAAACTGGGCTGATAGATAGATTGACGGATGGATATATTTACTGGCAGATAGACAGATAGATATATAGATAGACAGATACATAAAGATAGATAAAGACACGTGACGAAGTGGCCTGACAGATAGATTGACGGATAGATATATTTACTGGCAGATAGACAGATAGATAGATACATACATAAAGATAGATAAAGACACGTGAAGAAGTGGGCTGATAGATAGATTGACGGACTGATATATTTACTGGTAGATAGACAGATAGATAGATAAAGATAGATAAAGACACGTGAAGAAGAGGGCTGATAGATAGATTGACGGATTGATATATTTACTGGTAGATAGACAGATAGATAGATAGATACATAAAGATAGATAAAGACACGTGAAGAAGTGGCCTGATAGATAGATTGACGGATAGATATATTTACTGGCAGATAGACAGATAGATAGATAGATACATAAAGATAGATAAAGACACGTGAAGAAGTGGGCTGATAGATAGATTGACGGATTGATATATTTACTGGTAGATAGATGGATAGATAGATAGACAGATAGATGGATGGGTAGATAGACGGATTGATGGACTGATGAATAGACAGAGATGTGTAGAAATCTGGGTATAGGTGATTGATGGATAGATTAACTGATAAACAGATAGACAGATGGTTTGATAGATAGATATACAGACAGACAGACACATACAGAAATGGGTATAGATAGAATGATAGATGGATGGATAGATTTACTGGTAGATACGGATTGATAGATAGACTGATGGATAGATAAACAGACAGATGGATGGATAGATAGATTGATAGATATATAGATAGATAGATAGATGGATTGATGGATGGATAGATAGATAGATAGACTGATAGATATAAAGATAGATAGACAGACAGATAGATAGATGGATTGATGGATAGATAGACAAAAGTAGAAAACTGGGCATAGATTGATTGATGGATAGATTTACTGATATAGATAGATAGAGAGATAGACAGATAATAATAATAATAATAATAATAATAATATTATTATTATTATTATTATTATTATTATTACCGTATTATTATTATTATTATTATTATCATTATCATTTCTATTATTGTTATCATTATGTTAGTACTAAGATCTACAACGATGCTCCTACTTTTATTATTATTATTATTATTATTATTATTATCCATATTATTTTTTTACTACTACTACCACCACCACCACTACCACTACCACTACTACCACCACCACCACTACCACTACCACTACTACCACCACCACCACTACCACTACTACTACCACTACTACTACTACTACTACCACTACTTACGTACAAGGTTGTAGAAGGAACCAACCCTATACTGTGTGTTGTGTACTGACTCAGTCGCGTTAACTCCAATCTGAGCAACACGACTCTGAAAAAAAGAAGAAAAATCAAATATACACACAGGAGCCTTCATTCATCGCCTATCGACAGCACGAGAGCCAATAACACACATCATTTTCCATCCATCTATTGCCAGACGCCTAGATCCCGTAAGGGGTGGCCACAAACAAATCGCCTCCATGTCGCCCTGTCCAACGCCATTTCACTGCCCTGCTCCCAGCTCACACCACACGGCCCCCCCCTCTCTCATATACCTCTCCGCTCCATCTCATCCTCGGCCTCCCTCTCCCTCTCACATAATTTTAATATATACAAATCTTTTCCCTACACGTGCAAGCTCAGAATGTTAAGTAATGGACCATTGTTGCTCTATCTAGCTATCTGTCTATCTATTTATCTATCAACAAAGCACCAACATGAGTCCAAATCTCAACCGTTTGGGAGCTGATATCTTCCTGGCCGAATTATGAGGTAAATAAAGTGAACAGTAATAATGTAGTGTGTATGTATGTATGTATGTACGTATGTGTGTGTGTGGTGTGTGTGTGTGTGTGTTCTTACCTAATTGTTCTTACCTAATTGTATCTTTACAGGAATGAGTCAAGCTCGTACTGTCCCGTGTCTTAAACCATATTTATCGTACATATCCTTAAATTTGTGAATTGTTTTGGCACACACTATTTCATTCGGTAGTGCATTCCATTGATCAATTGCTCTGTTTGGGAAACTGAATTTCCTTACGTCTTTATCACCTCTCTTCTTATGCAATTTTTTGCAGTGTCCTCTTGCTGATGCTTCTCCATATGTTAAGTAATCATTTATGTCTATTTTCTCCTTTCCTGATATGCATTTATATAGCATTATCATGTCACCTCTTTTCCTTCTCTCCTGTAGTGTTGGTAGATTCAGTTTATTTAGTCTTTCTTCGTAGCTTAGGTCCCTTAAGCTTGGTATCCATCTTGTAGCGGCCCTTTGAACTTTTTCAATCTTGTCTATGTGCTTTTTGAGATGAGGACTCCAGACTACTGATGCATATTCCAGGGTTGGTCTAATGAATGATGTTATTATCCTTCTTGGCATGTCTTCATTTATGTATGTGAATGCTATTCTCATATTTGCAAGCAATGTATACATGTTCCGTACCTTCTCGCTGATGTGGTCAGCCTGTGATAGTCTGTTATTGATAATCACACCTAGGTCTTTCTCTCTTTCTGATGTGTATAGGGTTTTATTTCCTAACTTATAATCCCAATCAGGTCTTTTTCCACTTTTACCAAACTTGATTACATGACACTTGTCCACATTGAATTCCATTTGCCATTTACTACTCCATTCATGAAGTTTATTTAATTCTTCTTGTAGCTCTTTACAAGAGTCTGTGTTAGTAATTCTCATTTGTATTTTTGCATCATCTGCAAACATATTCAGATAGCTCTCATTTCCAGTGTTACTGTTTATATCATTTATATACACTAAAAACATGATTGGTGCCAGCACTGAACCCTGTGGTACTCCACTAGTCACTTCTTTCAGTGATGAGTAGTTTCCTCTTAGTCCTGTCGTCATTTCTCTTTTTATGAGAAAGTCTTGCATCCAACAAAACAGTTTGCCTCGAATTCCTCCTTGATGGTACAGTTTCCATAAAAGTCTTTGGTGTGGTACTGTGTCAAAAGCTTTCTTGAAATCTAAATAGATACTGTCCACCCATCCTTCCCTTTCCTGTATTGTGTTTGTTACTCTGTCATAGTAGCTCAACAGATTAGTAACACATGATTTTCCTTTTCTGAAACCAAACTGTCTTTCTGTTATCATACTGTGTTCTTCTAGATGATTTACCCAAGCTTTTCTTATAATTTTTCTAATACCTTGCTTACAACACTGGTCAGTGATACTGGTCGGTAGTTGAGTGGATTTTGTCTATTTCCTTTCTTGAATAAGGGGACAATATTTGCTTTTTTCCAAATATCAGGTAGTTTACCTTGACTCAAGGATTTCTTGAAAATTAAAAATAATGGTTTACTTAACTCCTTTGCACATTCTCGTAATACCCAACATGAAATTTCATCAGGACCACTTGCTTTTCCTCTGTCTAATCTACTTAACTCCTCCTGTATTACTTTTTCTGCTATTTGTATATCTGGTAGAATGTGTGGACACGCGTGTTCCACATAGTCCCTCTCAAAATTTTTTTCTTCTGTAAAAACTAATTGGAAATTCTTATTTAGTGCTTCACAAATATCTTTCTCTTTGTGTATAAGTGATTCCCTCGTCCGTAATGGATTGTATTATATCTTTTACTTTAGTTTTGCTTCTAATATAGCTGTAAAACAGCTTTGGTTGATCACTACTTTTATTTATTATATCCTCCTCAAACTATTTTTGGGCTTCCCTCCTTATTCTTGTATAGTTGTTTCTTGCCTGTTTGTAATTATTATATGCCCTTTCACTATTGTGTCTTCTGTATCTATTCCACAACAAATCTCTTCTTTCTTTTGATTTTTTACATTCTGTATTGAACCATTTCTGTATTTTCTTATCTACTTCTTTGTGCTGTGGGATGTACTTCTGGACTCCTATTTCATAAAATTCACAAAAATTTTTATATACAGCATTTAAATCTTGTCCTCTAAGCTCATTTTCCCAATCAACTTCTAAGAAATACTTCTTTAGGTCTTGATAATTTCCCTTTTTATAGTTTAGGCTCTTTTTGTAACTATCATTGCTGTTTACTATGTCATATGCTATCCTGAAGTTATAATTTAGTACTGCATGATCGCTTTTGCCGAGTGGAGGGTGATATATTAAACTGTCAATATCATTTTCTTGCCTTGTAAATATTAGATCTAGCACTGAAGGTACATCAAGTCCTCTTTTTCTGGTGGTTTCCCTCACATGTTGCGTTAAGAAAAACTCTTGTACGAGATCCAGGAGCTTTTGGTCCCAACAGCTTTCTTGGCTATTTATATCTAGAGTATTCCAATTTATATTTGTATTGAAGTCCCCAGTTAGTATAATTCTTTCCGATTTCTCTTCCATTTTATGTAGCAATGATCTTACACTCTGAATTGTACTCTCTGCCAGGTCCTCATATTCGTCTCTTTCCCATGTGTTTGATCTGGGTGGCATGTACAAATTGGCTACAATTACTTTACCTTCAGATGTGTCGATCTCTACTGCAATCAGTTCTACTTGTGATGGTATATCTAGTTTTATTTCCTTGACTTTTAGATTTTTCTTAGTTAATATTATAATTCCTCCTCCTTTTTTTACATTTCTGTCTCTTCTCCATATATTGTATTCCTCTTAAGTTTAGTATGTCATTTGATATCCTTGGTATTAATTTTGTTTCAGTTAGGCATCTTATTTGTGGTTCATTTTCTCTGACAATCATTCATCTCTAGTAATTTAGATACCATTCCATCCACATTTGAGTACATCAACTTTATCATCTTGTTTATACACTTGTCATGACATGGTTCTACTACCTTCCTCCTTTTTCTTCCATCCTGTTTGTTGTACCACTTTCGTACCTGCAGTCCTATTACTTTGTAAAAAAAATTTCTTCTCCTCCTCTTCTGATCTTCCCTCATTTTTTGTTTTTGCTTCCTCCCTTTTCTCTTTCAGTAATTCCAGTTCCTCTTGTGTTAGGCATCTTTTTATCCATACAGTTTTGAACTCCTCTTTTTCCTTAAGATTCTTTGCATTTTTTAGTATCTCTTCCACAGTGTTTACACTCTGGAAAGTCACCTTTAGAGGTCTTGTCTTGCTTTTCTCGTATTTCCCTAACCTTTTGTGTTCCTCTATGTCTTTACTACAGATTTCCTCTGATACTTCTTTCAGTAAGCTCATTACATTTGCCATCTCCTTTTTGTCTCTTGTGATCTTGTTTTTAACTTCTTCCTCTTCTATACCAGTGATTACTATTGATTTGTTTATCTCTACTGAATCTCTGACTAACTTTGGATTGTTTTGGATTATTCTTTTCACCTCCTTTTTAATGCTTTTTTCCTCCATCCTTTTTTCTAAGTCTTTCTTTACTTTCACCATTTCAGCATACGTAGTTTCTACATCATTTTTGTAGCTTTGCACAGCTTCATTCACTTGTGTTATCTTCTCCTCAATATCACTGCTCTGATCAATAAGACTGCTAACTTGCCTAATTGTCTCTGTGTCATTTTTGAACTCTTCCATAACACTCTCGTGATTGACTACTGTACTTGCCATTTCACTCATTTTCTTCCTAAGTGTACTCAATTCCACTGTTAGTTCACTGATGGTTGTGTCTTTCTTATTGGCCTCCCTTCCTAGTTTTTCTATTTCTTCCTTTTGCAAGTGCATCTGCTTCTTTATTTCATCGATTTCATTTTTGAAAGCCATTTCTAGTTTGTTTACACGTTCAACCAGTCTATTGTGGGTCTCTACTTCAACCAGTTCTTGGTAGAAATCATCATTTTGCTTTTTACCTTTATCCCTTTTCTTTTCCAAATTTGTTTTACTGAAGTATGTATCCATTTTGCAATACTTAAAGTGCAAAGGATGTACTTACAATCTCCGTGTTGTTGTAGTCTAAACAAACCTCAGAGATGACTCAGCGTATTCTTTCGTCTTGGTTCTATTTCCTGTTTGTACAAGTCTTGTTTAAACTTATTATTATTTTCCTTTTAATAATGAACAATCATTTAGTCTAACCTGGTACTGAGCTTGACTCATACAAAGATACTATTTAGCCAATGCCACTGGCCGTGATGATTTGGTACGGAGCGCCGGTGTCACACGTCCGCCTGGATTGAATCCCTCTGAGTATGTGTGTGTGTGTGTGTGTGTGTGTGTGTGTGTGTGTGTATGTGTGTCCACTAAGGTATTGTTGGAGGCAGTGTGTATGTGTATATATTATACATGTATGTACGTGTATATCCATGTACGTAATTCTGTGTACGTACCACTTCAGGCTCCTCCGGCACCGACTCTCCACTCCAGCCATACGCATACAGCCACAGCGGAAGGTATGAGTGGATGGTGAAGAAAGCTGTCAAATTCCTTGTACTTTGTAATTCATTGATATAATCCCTCACTGCTTGCGTCTCCAGCTCTGAGAACCCCGTGGGGCCTGGGGGGGGGGCGAGAGAGGGGGTTATTTGAAGGGTTAGTGAAGATGGAAGATGGGAAATAAATCGCTGAGGATGAGGTGTTTGGGACACTTGTGTGGTGTTGAGTACTGAGATGAAAATTAAAAGAATATATATGTTGAGAGAGAGAGAGAGAGAGAGAGAGAGAGAGAGAGAGAGAGAGAGAGAGAGAGAGAGAGAGAGTAGCTGTCTCCTGTCAATCATTGTCTTACCTCGAGCAGTAGTGAGAATGTAATCATAATTCAATACTGTTAACGCAATTTGTAAGAGAGAGAGAGAGAGAGAGAGAGAGAGAGAGAGAGAGCTACAACATATAACAATATTAAAGTATTGTGCTCTGCCTGTGTGTGTGTGTGTGTGTGTGTGTGTGTGTGTGTGTGTGTGTGTGTTAACAGATATAAAAGCCTTGCAGCGGACAGGGATTAAGTTAAAGCCTGTGACAAATGGCGGGAGTGACGACATTTAAATTCGAAATATC
>NC_136964.1:1049208-1114208 GCF_032717465.1 Coenobita brevimanus
AGAGAGAGAGAGAGAGAGAGAGAGAGAGAGAGAGAGAGAGAGAGTTGTTATGTATAATTTAACGTTCGGGAAGATTGTAGATAGATAAATAGATAAACAGACATATATATATATATATATATATATATATATATATATATATATATATATATATATATATATTTTATGTGACCGACTCTGGACATAGGCTTCACAGCCTGCTTTTAAGGCCCAGTAGCCCTCATACATACCGTGCATCTCTACAGTACATGTCACCACTTCGGCGCTAACACCCACCGTCCATATTGAATACATGCTAGGACTGTCTCATACAGGACTGGTGTATTGGTATTAGCGGGGGTATTTTTACGACATGTCGGCGGGTCTTCTGGTAGATTAGTAAAGTCTGCATTTATGAAATTCAAATCCTTAAACTGTTCCCTGCCCCAGCGGGGATTTGAACCTGGGTCCGGTAGGACTGCAGGCCAACTCTCTACCGATTGGGCCACCGCCTCCCCCCAAATAGACACATGCATACACACATACCAAGTACATACATACATACACATAGTTATAAACACAGACAGATAGATAGATAGATAGATAGATAGATAGATACACAAATATAAAGACAGACAGACAGATAGATAAATATAAATATACAGACAGACAAATAGATAGAGATATAAAGAGAGAATTATGTTGTCACTATCTCATATATATTTATCTCTCCCTCCCTCTCTCTCTCTCTCTCTTTCTCTCACAGTGTTTAGTAAGAGTAAGATATTTTCTCTAATTTTCTCCCTCCTTCTCTTCCTGTCTCACTCTTTCAACTCTCACGCTGCCTCGCTCTTTCACTTACTCGTTCTCTCTTCTTTTTCCTCAAACATTTAGCAAGATTCGGTTCTCTCTCTCTCTCTCTCTCTCTCTCTCTCTCTCTCTCTCTCTCTCTCTCTCTCTCTCTCCTTTAAATAAGCTTTTCAGTTCAGTTTTCACAGTAGACGCCAATGACACCATCGAAGAGCATCAAATATCAGTCCAAAACGCAGTAACTATTATGCATATTAGCAGTAATGACGTGAGAGATAAACTTAATAAAATGAACAGTAATAAGACTCCCGGCCCAGACAGTTTCTACCCTAAAATACTGAACAATGTGGTGGATGTAATATGCAGTCCTCTAACATGTATCTTTAACAAGTCCCTACAACAAGGAAAGGTTAAAGTGACTCCTATATGTAAAAAGGGCAGTAGAGATCAACCAGGTAATTATAGACCAATTAGCCTAACCTCTGTCTTGGGAAAGATCCTCGAATCATTAATTAGAGATAGGATAGTTGAATTCCTAGAAACTAATAACGTAATTAGGAACAGCCAGCATGGCTTTAGAACGCGGAGATCATTCGTGACAAATTTAATTGAGTTTTACGAGACACTTTGAAATGGATGATTGTACCAGGTCACTTGATATAACCTACTTAGACTTCCAGAAAGCCTTTGACAAAGTGCCACATGATAAACTAATGACAAAAGTAAGATCACTTGGAATTGACGGAAATATTCATAGGTGGATACATTGCTGGTTAAGTGAGAGAAAGCAACGAGTCATTATAAATGGAATGGAGTCAGACTGGGCTCCAGTGACCAGTGGTGCTCCTCAGGGATTGGTGTTGGGACCCGTCCTATTTATTATATATATTAACGATGTCGATGTGGGCCTAAACAACTTCATTTCTAAATCTGCGGACGATACAAAAATCGGCAACACTATATTAACTGGAGAAGACAGAATTAACCTTCAAAATGACCTTCACAATATTGTCAGCTGGTCAGAAAAATGGCAAATGCCCTTCAGTGTAAGTAAATGTCAGGTACTGCAAAGTGGGAAGAAAAACAAAAGGTATGATTACGAAATGAAGAGCCAAATCATAAGCAAGTCCTCACTAGTTAAGGATCTAGGCATACTAATTTCAGACGACCTAAAATGTTCAATTCAATGTATCTCTGCCACCAATAAAGCCAACAGGGCCCTGGGCTTCATCAAAAGACATTTTACATATAAAAGCAAAGATATTGTAATCCCCCTATACAAAAGCATAGACAGGCCACACTTAGAGTTTGCAGTGCAATTTTGAGCGCCTCACCTAGTTAAAGATATAGAAATACTGGAAGCTGTCCAGCGTAGGGCTACCAAGTTAATCCCGCCCCTGAGGAACAAACCATATCTCGGGAGACTCAGGGAATTAAACTTATTCTCTCTTAGAAAACGGAGACTCAGGGGACAGCTGATTGAATGTTTTAAGATTCTGAAAGGCTTTAGTAACATTGATTCAGGCAAGCTATTCACAGTAATTGCCGAGACTGTAACTCGAGGAAATGGTATGAAGTTGCAAGCAAGGAGGGCTAATCTTGATACAACCAAAAACTTCTTCACTTACTCTGTTGGAATAAACTCCCTGGGAATGAGATTGAGAGTGGTACCAAAAAATATTTAAAAAGAGACTGGACATGTATCTCGACGCCATTGGTATCGTTTAGTTAGGATGGAGCAGTTACTGCATATTCGCGTTTACATTCATCTGTCTGTTAAACACAATACACCTAAACTAGTAATCAACACAGACAATATTTTGGGCAAATATAATAAATAAACATTCTATTCATCTGTTTTATATGAAAAAAAAAAGTCAGTAAAAAAAAGTCCATGCATACAGGAAGTATGTGACTGTATACCTAAATTTTCCATTTTCATATTAATTTCCCTTCTGCAGATCCTATAAAATTCCTTCAGGTTTTTCTTTCCTGCAAG
Organism: Coenobita brevimanus; assembly: GCF_032717465.1. NCBI lineage: Eukaryota > Metazoa > Arthropoda > Malacostraca > Decapoda > Coenobitidae > Coenobita > Coenobita brevimanus. Next base: position 1,051,997 of record NC_136964.1, read on the forward strand.
GTATTACTTCCTCTCTTGCTTCCTGTACGGAAAATGCCGGAGGGTCTGGAGGGTGGGGGAGAGAGTCTTCTGCTGTGCTATCCTTTTCTTCTGCTCCAATAATTATTATAGCACTGTATTAGTGTTAAGGCCGGACCGCCTCGTAGGGACCATATGGTCTGTGTATCTATGTAACTCTATGTAACTCTCTCACCTCTGAATATCCGACATCGTCACAGTATAATTCACTCCTTGCTGGTTGAGTGTTTGGGCGAGCGTGTTGGTGTAGTTGGGTGGGACTCTGGCATCCACCCACTCATCCCCTCCACCCCACAAATCCACTTTTGTCTCGAGAGACGAGATATTGAGCCCTGCCCTTTGGATTCGCCAAAGCTGGTGTCTGTTGGCGAGAGTAAGCATTATGTGTGTGTGTGTGTGTGTGTGTGTGTGTGTGAGGGCACCAAAATATAACACACTGCATAATAGCTAGTAACGTGTGTATATAATATAGAAGTTAGATGAAAATCGTGCCTAGGCGAGAGGGCTAGAGGAAACAGCGATGCACATTCTCAGTTAAGGAATTTCACAGACAGCACAATGACGCCTGATCGGAATTAAACCCCACAGAAGCAAAATATAAAAAGTCATGACAAATTAATGTATGAGTCTCCTTGGTTACTAGTCAAATATTTCTCCAGTCTGACTACACCTGGCCATCAACTGAGCCAAAAAGGGTTAGGGATCTTTGCCAGGTTAGAGTGAACGCATTGTAGTTGTCCATCTCTGAATCTTCTTGGTTATTAGTCAAATCAGCCCTAAAACAGTGGCTCCTTATCAGAATTAGTCTTTTTAATAATTGCAAAAGGAGAGAGAGAGAGAGAGAGAGAGAGAGAGAGAGAGAGAGAGAGAGAGAGAGAGAGAGAGAGAGTAATTGAATCATTTCCAGCGTCTGGATCGATTTAGTTCATGTTAGAGAGAGAGAGAGAGAGAGAGACAGAGAGAATGAAAAGTAGTGTGAGACGAGTATCTGATTCTCTCTCTCTCTCTCTCTCTCTCTCTCTCTCTCTCATTGACGAAACTTCAAAATAACCAAGAGATATATTTAAAGATAATAAAGATAAAACTATGAGTTCTATTATAAAAACCATCACATTGCCTTTACCAGTAATTTCAAAACTGAATTTTTGAGCAGTTTGATATATTTAAAAAAATAAATGGGTTATAATAGTGACAAACAATACCCCCTCACCCATGATATGTAGTGGTGTAGTTGGTGGAGACTAAAATTCCCCCTACAAGGAGAAGGAGGAGCGACGTCTGTACCCCTTCCATGCTTGTAGGTGACTGAGCTTCTTGCAGCAGTGCTGCCAGATGCTCTGGTTCAAACTTCCCCAGATCTGAGGGGCAAAATTCCCCAAATTGAAAAGAAATTCCCCATTTTTTAAACTTCCGTTAATTAATATTTTAATGTTATGAGTTATATCTGTAATAAATGTTTTTATACATGAATGATTTGTTGTGGGAAAAGAGAAGCATTCATTGCACGCTACTGTACTAGTATATAAAATCCTCATTCATCGCACATCCTATTCATAATATTGTATGCAGAACATATAATCTTTGTTCCAGTTGTGAGCATCAACTCACACTGACCAATTTATACTCGTACAGTAATGTAGGGTGGGGGAGGGAGGATTACGGGGACTAGAATAATGAATATATATATATATATATATATATATATATATATATATATATATATATATATATATATATATATATATATATATATATATATATATATCACATGAGTTGGTTTGTCTTTGGTTTATATAATACTAGCCGAAAAGGGCGGACCTTTTCAGTTAGCTCCTGCGGAGGGCTGATTGGACCTTCGGCCAGTATACTTAATATAACTTTTCAACATAAATTAATCCAAATCAATTATATACCAAAATACTCCCTGGATCATGCTGATTCGGACAGTGTATCATATGTGGGGGAAGACCCTGAAGGAGCCGAGTTTATAGGTAACAAACATACAAACACTCGCCTTTATTATTATAGATGACCTTAATGCTTTAAGAAGTAAAATAATTTGTCACAAGGCAACTAAAATCCTTTTCATCGTACTACTTAGTTATACCATTTTCTTATAATATAAACCTATATATTTTAACTTTATAAGCCAAGTACATTCTGTTCTTTCCTGTTCACTACTATGAACACTCCATCATTCAGCACTTAAGATAATTCTGACATTTTACAATAACATACCTTTAAACAGTAGCTACTGTCTTTTATAAACATTTCAGTCTGAATCACTCTGTTTAGCGTCACACATTACTTTCTGATCTCATACGTCTAATAAGGGTGTTGTCAACTGGCAAATTGAAACAAGGATCCTCTTTCAGGTAGCACTGACTGCAGTAATCCAACTAATGTTTTTGTTGACAGCGAATTTCTGTTTTGTTTTCGTATTGTTTATCCCCCAGAGGGGGTTGTGATTACCCTAAAATTACCCTAGAATGGAAGCATTGAGTCGCAATTTGTACCCGTACGTTTGCTGTGAGCCCTCGTCCTTGTCCAACCAGCAGAGTTGCTGGTCTTATTCCCGTATACTACGTGTCTAATTTAGTCCAACTCGACTAATAACAGAACAAAATTGACAAGTTACTTACAAACTACACAATTGCCAAAAAGGCATTGTCACCATGAATGTAGAATGTTGTAATTAAAAAGTATAATAAATACCTTAGATACTGTTTAGCTTTTTGCCTTTAAAATCTCATTTCCTTAGATGAACCAGTTATGGTAAATGCAGCACGATCCTTTTTTTTTTTTTTTTTAATGAAGATGATAGATAGATAGATAGAAGTATTACGTAACTATCAAGAAAGATATTTAGTTCACAGTGAAAATTAACCAAATTTTGAAGGAAGATTTAATGCACAGTAAAAATTCCCCAAAATTGGACCTCAATTCCTCATTTCCCCATCAGTACCATGAATTCCCCAAATCTAGGGGAAATTCCCCATGTTTGGCATCACTTTCATGCAGGGATTTGAAAATTGGAAATTCTCGGATCCGAGGTTGTCGAACTGCGCCGCCAAGATTATCGTACAGCTATATATTTTCCAAAACTTAAGCACATTTCTACCAATTAGTGCATCAATACCATTATTATAGTTTATTTTGACAATGAAAAAAATATATATGCAATACCTTAGCTCTATACTGTATGATTTCTTCTCTTACCATATTCTAATTCATGGAAGAAGAAATAATTCGCTAAATTACATGGGATGTCATTTTATTTTAAACATGGACAAAACAAAAAAATATTTCACCATTAAAACTAGTTATGAGTCAAGGATTCAGCAACGCCTGTAGCCAATGAAAACCCTGTGTAAATTTTCCTATCTTGGTATCTTCCTTCTTATTGGTCTAGCGTCAGCAAAACCTATCAGAGAGGCTAACACGTCATATATGAGGTCACGACGCCGCCTCATGACTCCAGTCTAGTGTTTCTTTTCGGCTAGGTGACCCTAACCAATGAGAAGCTAGCTTTATGATGGTTGATATCCTTACTTCATTTCTATTGGCTCTTTGTCCAGCAAAACTAGACTGTTCGACGGAGCTTAACCAGACACAGGTGTAGCTGGGATTATCGTTAATTACCACTACCACCCCCGCTGTCGTAACTCTCCTAATCCAAGTTGCCTGTCTGTTCCTTTTGTACTGCTTATTCTCTTGGCCATAGTCATATTGCCCATGTCCAGTAGTGCACAGAAAAAGATGATGAATTGAATATTACTCCTACCTTGACAAAACAATTCATATTTGGCTAAAGTGCCAATGAGTGGCACACTGTGGCACTCCTTACACCTCTGTTTATCATACACATATAAACACTTCTTGTTTTTTTTTTCCTTACCCTCTCACACTAAGGCTTCCTGTCTTTCCATACCCTATCTTTTTGCTTTCTTCGGCAAATCTTCCCATTCCTTGTTTCGTATTTTCAGCCTTCTTTCTCTTCCCACTAATCCCCCGACGCCACCAGCTCTCACCATCCCTGAGTCCTCCCCTCCCTCCTCCCTTCACCACCAGCATCCCTGTCCTCCCAAGATTAAAGGCATATCCCCCAACCCAATGGCCTCTGTCCCTCCCATGTCCACCTGTCTCTCTCCTCCCCCCACCTTATGAATAAAAATATATAAAAAACTATAATGGCCTTGGCAGGTCATTATGCCTTGCAGTTGAGAAGCTCATAATGACCCGTCCTCGGCCTCCGCCCCAGCCTATACTTTTTTTTTTTTTTTTTTTTTTTTTTTTGAGGCGAAGATGTACTTGACAGGTTGGTGATAATTGGCTGATTGCAACATGCCCGAATAACATTTACTAACCCAAATTTCCACCTCAGATATATGTTGTTAATTAATAATGCTAACGAGTACAGAGATTATGAAGTAATGTTGCATTCAGCCAGTCATTACCAACCTGTCAAGTGCATCGTCGCCTCAAAAAAAAAAAAAAAAAAAAAAAAAAACAGTATAGGCCACTCAAGCAGGGCTTAAACAGTTATATTTTTTTATAAAAAAAAAAAAAACAGTACATTCAGATGTAATTATAGTAACTAGTACACAGCACTGGAATTATGGTACAAATTCGATAATTATCGTACTGTTTCCACCCCTGCGTTCGTTCGTTCGTTTTAAGATTCCCTCCACCTATAGTGGAGACCTGGCCATATATTACCCCTGTTACCCCTGTCATTTTATATATATATATATATATATATATATATATATATATATATATATATATATATATATATATATATATATATATATATATATATATATAGTTACGGAACAGAGAAAGATAATGTACACTTTAATTGAGATTACTAAAAATCACTACTGTCCCGTAAAGTTCCAGGTTAAAACAAAAGAGTTAGGTAAAATTACAAGTTAAAGTTTAATGCTCAAACTAACAACAAAACATTCAGGACTCATAAGGATAATGTAATGGCAAAAAACAGGTTAAATATATGGTTAACTGCAATAGCCTCTATTAACACGAAATTAGCATGAGTAAATATATCTAAGTCAGCCCTGTTAAAATGAAAATACCAGATAGTACTCAGTGAATGCAAGATATATTATTACAGATACGAAATATTATGAACAATGGCTGACATGAAACCTTACATTAATCACGAAAACCTTACTAGGCCAAAGAATTAACACCTTATGCTACACAGTACAAGAAAAAATGCAATAACACTTATACCCAAATTACACAGCTGCTAGATGGCTGGAGACTTCCTGAGCACTCACAATAATAACTGTACAGGGGAGGACAGAGATGTGAGCAAAATGAGGAGTTGATCTAAGTGGCAATTAACGTAGAGACTGAGCTCATTATATAGGGCCCGGCAGAGCTTGATACAACTTGTAAGAAGGACGCGCAAATGAAGCCATAGGGGACAAAGAGTTGACAATCCTGCTCTGAACAACAGAAAGAACGACTTACTCTACTGTAAGGGAGGACGGGGGGACTGAGGTAAAACACGCTCGTGATCAAACATGCAGCATCCTGTACGTTAGAATTACACAAAGGGTGATGAAATCATAGGCTATGTAACACCTCCCCACAAAGAAAAAGAAATTTACAAAGGAAATTTCTTATTACTCTAAAACAATCTGTCTAAAGTCTAGAAAAGAAATCTGAAATAACATTTTCTTTCCCCTTGACATGTTTTATGTCTAATGAATACTCCTGAAGAAGTAGAGTCCATCTTGTTAATCTCTGATTTTTTCTTTAAACTTACTAAGGAATTTCAGTGGGTTATGATCGGTATAAATGACTATGGGGTCAAAACCAGAACATAAATAAAATGAAAAATGCTGTAAACCCAAAATCAAGGCCAAAAGCTCTTTCTCAATAATTGAGTTGTTCTTTTGAGGTGGAGTGAACTTCTTACTGTAATAAGATACATTATATTCAATACCCTGATCATCCTCTTGCAGCAAAACAGCCCCAGCTCCTGTATCACTTGCATCAACAGCCATCTTAAAAGGCTTAGCAAAATTTGGAGTAGCGAGCACTGGCTGACTTAATAGGATAGCTTTAAGTTTGCAGAAAGAGGATTCACAGTTACCGGTCCAGACAAATTTAACTCCCTTTTTCAGTAGGTCTGTAAGTGGTGATACAAGAATTGAAAAGTTAAGAACAAATCTCCTGTAATAACCAACCATTCCCAAAAATCTTTGTAGCTCTTTCCTACTTTTAGGTCTGGGAAGATCACTTATAACCTGAACCTTAGCTCCTGGTGTTGCAACGTGTCCATCACCAATTACGTACCCAAGGTACTGAACTTTAGCTTGACCAAACTCACACTTTGATAAATTAGCTACAAGATTAGCCTGAACCAAACGCTCAAGAAATTTACTGAAATGGCTTAGGTGATCTTTCCAGTTGTCACTGAAGATTAATACATCATCAATATAAACAACACACCCTGCCAAACCCTCTGTTACAACATTCATGAGCTTCTGAAATGTGGCTGGTGCATTCTTCATACCATATGGCATTACAGAACAAGCAAAAGTCTTTCCTAGTGTTACAAAACATGAGATCTCCATAGCACGTTCAGTCATAGGTACTTGCCAGTATCCCTTTAACAAATCAAACTTACTTATGTACCTAGCCTTTCCGATCTTGTCTATGCAATCTTCCACACGAGGGAGAGGGTAAGTGTCTGTTTTGGTTATCTGATTAACACGTCTGTAGTCGATGCAAAGCCGCTGTGACCCACCTGGCTTAGGGACTAGAGTGACAGGAGAACTCCACTCGCTCTGACAGGGCTCAATCATCTTGTGGTCCAACAGGTAGCCAAGCTCCTTCTGGATGAGAGGAACTTTCACTGGGTTCACACGGTAAGGAGGCAGTTTAATTGGATTTGCGTCTCAAACATCGACATCATGCATCAACACAGTGGTTCTTCCTGGAGTGGCACGGAACACTTGCAGGTACTCCTGCAGTAATGCCGAAAACTCCTGCCTTTCCTCGGGAGGTAGATGAGAAAGCTTAGTCTGGAGATCATTCATGATATCAGGATTCTTCCCCAAACTATCACTCAGACTCATGCTGCATGGGAGAACTTCACTTGCAGACTCGGGTGGAACAGCTACAGTGCAGACTGGATTATTTTCGTCCTGCCTGTGATATAACTTTAGCATGTTGATGTGACAAAGTTGCTTGTTCTTTCTACGATCTGGTGTGGCGATGACATAGTTGACATCACTGAGTTTCTTCTCCACGAAATAAGGACCACTAAACTTGGCTTGAAGAGATTGCCCATGAACCGGTAGCAGAATCAAAACCTGATCTCCTGGCTGAAAGTGGCGTAACCTGGACTTCTTACCATACCAAGTCTTCATCTTCTACTGAGCAGCTCCTAAATTCTCTCTCGCCAGCTGTAAAGCAGTGGACAGCCGTTCTTTGAACTTCATCACATACTCCAGCAGGTTGACGTCATCTTCCTCCGACAGCCAGCATTCCTTGAGTAATTTAAGGGGTCCTCGTACTTCATGGCCAAACAGTAGTTCAAAGGGTGACAAGCCCAGTGATTCATTTGGAGATTCTCTTGCGGCAAACACAACGAATGGAAGACCTTTATCCCAGTCTTTCTGATGTTCCAAACAGTATTTCTTGAGCATCGATTTGAGTGTTTGATGATATCTCTCCAACGCTCCTTGAGTCTGGGGATGGTAAGCTGAAGACGTGATCTGGGTGATGCCCAACTCTTTCAGAGACTGCTTGAAAACATTTGACATGAAATTACTTCCCCGGTCTGACTGTACCTCCTTGGGTAGACCAAACTTTGTGAAGAACCCTAGCATTTCCTTAACCACGTTCTTTGCTGAGATATTTCTAAGTGGAATGGCTTCAGGATAAGGAGTAGCCATATCAATCAGGGTCAACACGTAAGAAAATCCTGAAGAAGTCTTAGGAAGAGGGCCCACAATATCCACCAACACACGGGTGAATGGCGCCTCAAAAGGAGGAATGGGAACTAGAGGTGCAACCTTTTCGGTCTGATTACACTTCCCCACAACTTGACAGGTGTGACAAGACTTCCAATACCACGAAACATCCCTGAAGATACCTGGCCAGTAGAAGTGTTTCAAAATGCGTGCCACAGTCTTCCTCACTCCAAGGTGTCCTGCCAAACTGGAATCATGAGCCACTCTAATGATATCCTGCCTACAAACACGAGGGATGACATCTTGATGTACAACCTCCCATTCACAGTCGGCTGATGCTGTTGGGGGTCTCCACTTCCTCATAAGTACTCCTGACTTTATATAATAACAAGTAGAAGCACCAGCTGACTCTCCCTCACTGCAAGCAGAGTTAGCTAGACCTTTCAACTCAGGGTCAGCAACCTGCAACTCAACCAACTCTTGACGAGACAAATTATCAACACTACGGGGTACTGCCTCATCTGGTGAGTGGTCCAAATTAGCAAGAAAAGTGTCAGCTAGGATAACATCATCATCATCATTATCCTCTAAGTCACCAGTAACTTTAGACTTAACCCTAGTGACAGCACATGCAGGGAACACATCAGGGACATCACAATCCCGGGCCGCAGCCACTGGCTCACTAGACAACTGAGGAGCTGGACACACTTGACTTCCACCAATATCATTTCCAAGTAAGAAAGTTACACCTGACATTGGGAGTGTCTCAACCAACCCAACCATAACGGAACCATTAACAAAACCAGACTCTAAATTCACTCTGCACAGAGGGACAGAGAAGTAATTATTCCCTACACCTTGTAAGATTACAGTTTCATCAGAGGAATTAACATTAGAGCCTAGAACACTGGTCAGCATAAGGGATTGGCAAGCACCTGTATCACGATATATTTTAACTGATTTCCTGTCATTACTGTCCAGAGGACTGACAAAACCATCAGACAGGAAATTAGCACATGAACTCTTGAGAGTGTCACCTACGTTACTGCTCAAAAGAGGAGCTCCATCATGAGAATTTAATTTACCCCTCAAAGCAGGTTCAGTTAACTCAGTTAAAGAATTCTGGGAACTCTCAAGGGTGGACACTAGACCAATTGACTGAATATTTAAAGACTCCTTTTTGTTCACATCACGCTGTCTCCTGAAACATTTCTCTGTAGTATGACCAAGCTTACTACAATAAGTACATTTACTTTTCTGAAATCTAGAGGTGAAGCTGGTATTTACTTCCTGAGAAACATCATCTTTATTCTCTTTCCTGTTACCTGTACTCTGAGTAGAGGCAACGTACTTACTCTCAGCTTTCCCTTTTTCTTTAGAAGATCTCTTGTGAGTGAGAACATATTCATCAGCTAAAACTGCAGCATCAGACAAATTATCTATTCTTTTCTCATCAAGATATAGGCTTACATCTTTATTAATACACCGTTTGAAGTCCTCCAGCAAAATCATCTGCTTAAATTTGTCAAAATCAGAATCCACATTCTTAGAGTTTAACCACTGCTCTAACAGATCTTCTTTGATTTTTGCATACTCAACATGGGATTGCTTATCTTGCTTGTAAGTTGTCCTAAATTTTACTCTATAGGCTTCAGGAACAAGCTCATAGGCCTTAAGAATCAAGCTCTTAACTACATCATAATTATCAGATTGATCCTGAGGCAAAGATGCATAAGTTACTTGAGCTCTACCGGTGAGAACAGTTTGAAGGAGTACTGGCCAATACTTTTGGGGCCAATTAAAACCTGTAGCTACCCTCTCAAAACAACTGAAAATACTTTGTTAAATCAGTTTCATTAAAAGGAGGGACAAGTTTAACATTTTTAGCCACATCAAAATCATCAGAGCTAGATGATCCAGTTCCACCTTGTTTCATGCGATACTCATGGTCTGCCTGAATCATAGCAATTTCAACTTGTGCCTCAGCCTCCTTAGCTTTTGCCTGAAATTCAGCCTCCTTCGCACGAGCCTCCTGCAGGGCTAGCTGTAACTTAGCTAATTCAATCTGCGTTTGCTCATTTGGAGGATTTACTTTAAACAAGCTTTCATTAATCATGTCAACAATTTGATCTTTAGAATGATGAGAGCGAACACCAATTTCCAATTGTTGAGCAACAAGCTTCAGTTCATTCTTTGTTCTGTTTTCTACATCACACCCTGTTTGCACATTTGACAAAAAATCTTTGGCTTCATCAAGCGTAGTAATAGTAGACATCATGAATAAATCACAGTCACAAAATATCAAGCAATATCCTTATGATAATATCCTGAATATCCTGATAAGAGGTCGCCAAATTTATGTTACGGAACAGAGAAAGATAATGTACACTAAGTGAGATTACTAAAAATCACTACTGTCCCGTAAAGTTCCAGGTTCAAAACAAAAGTTAGGTAAAATTACAAGTTAAAGTTTAATACTCAAACTAACAACAAAACATTCAGGACTCATAAGGATAATGTAATGGCAAAAAACAGGTTAAATATATGGTTAACTGCAATAGCCTCTATTAACACGAAATTAGCATGAGTAAATATATCTAAGTCAGCCCTGATAAAATGAAAATACCAGATAGTACTCAGTGAATGCAAGATATATTATTACAGATACGAAATATTATGAACAATGGCTGACATGAAACCTTACATTAATCACAAAAACCTTACTAGGCCTAAGAATTAACACCTTATGCTACACAGTACAAGAAAAAATGCAGTAACACTTATACCCAAATTACACAGCTGCTAGATGGCTGGAGACTTCCTGAGCACTCACAATAATAACTGTACAGGGGAGGACAGAGATGTGAGCAAAATGAGGAGTAGATCTAAGTGGCAATTAACGTAGAGACTGAGCTCATTATATAGGGGATAGCAGAGCTTGATACAACTTGTAAGAAGGACGCGCAAATGAAGTCATAGGGGACAAAGAGTTCACAATCCTGCTCTGAACAACAGAAAGAACGACTTACTCTACTATAAGGGAGGACGGGGGGAGTGAGGTAGAACACCCTCGTGATCAAACATGCAGCATACTGTACGTTAGAATTACACAAAGGGTGATGAAATCATAGGCTATGTAACAATATATATATATATATATATATATATATATATATATATATATATATATATATATATATATATATATATATATATATAATGCCAAATTATGTAAATTGCCTGTTTGTTGAAATTAGGCAAGTTTCTTGCATAGTTTGCAAGGCTAGTATTGCTGTTGCACATTATACTATATGGATAATATTTCTGCATTGTTAACAAAATACGCAATTGCAATTTTTGCTAAATTTTTAAATTAAATAATTATTTTTTGTATCTATATTGTTGAGCAGAAGAAATTTGTGAGGGTAGGACAAAAAAGGGAAGGGAAGGGAAGGGATGGGAATGGAAGATGAGTGGGGAGTGAATTATAGAGAAGAAACAGGAAGAGAGGAGAAATATAAAAATATATATTTTGAAAGGATTATATTCTTAGATAGATAAATGTAGATACACAGAGAAACGACGTTATACTCTGAAGATATAGAGATATTTTTTGAATGGGAGTGGATAGACTAGATGTGAAGCTTGGACGTTGTTGGAGGGACACAAGAGTGAGAGCAGTGGAAATGGGTTATTTGAGAGGAGCCTGTGGAGTCACGTGGAAAGAGAGACTGACAAATGAGGATGTGAAGGAGCGTTGTGGTGTGGATGTGGATGTGATAGGAAGCGTTAGGAGAAACACAATGAGGTGGTTTGGCCATGTGGAGAGGGTAGAGAGCGAGAGACTGACATGGAGAGTGTATGTGAGTGAGGTGGAGAGGGAGAGAGGGAGGGGGCGGCCAAGGATGAGATGGAGGAATGGAGTGGTGTGAGTTGGGAGCAGGGCAGTGAAATGGCGGGGGACAGGGTGACGTGAAGGCGATTTGTTTGTGGCCACCCCGTATGGGATTAAGGCTTCTGGCAATAGATAGATAGATAGATAGATTCACACAACTAAATCATCGACTGAATATGTAATTCCTTTCACAGAAAAATGATTTTTAGTCTAACTGTCCAAGACGGCAAATGTATGCATGCACGGGGGAGTGATTCACACTCTTAAGGCCGGTTCACACGAGCTGAATCGCGGCCGTTTTTTTTCGCCGATTCGCGGGGGAAAAAAATGCCGATTTTCGGCATTTCTCCCAGAAAGGTGTTCACACGTTCGGGGACTGCAGAGGCAGGAACGCGGCAACAGTGTTTACAAAGATGGACCACCGTACTTGTAGTAGGTGTGCAGCTCTTGCACTTTTCCAACTTCAAGATGAACCCTTACGGCCGCGATTTAGTTCCTGTGAATAGGCTTTTACTGCCACTCAGCTTTTCGGTGGCTTCAGGGGCCGTATGCATAAATTTTCTTAAACGTAAATCATGTACAAGATTTCTCTACCTTTAACTCATACTTAAATAATCATACTTTTATACTTGTGCTTATATCAGATACACCCAAACTGGAATGAACGCTAAAGTGAAATTATTTGTGGTAGTAGTGTAAACAAGATGTCGTCTTCGTCTTCGTTCCCAGAGCTTTGCCTTGTTCGGTGCTTCCATTTAAATCGGCCCGGCATCTTTCTCCCGATTCCGGCAAAAAAAGACCGACATGTCGGTCTCTCCATACCGGCGAGAAAAGCGGCCGGAATTTCTACCGGGAAGCAAATTCCGGCAAAAAACGACCGCGATTTTGCTCGTGTGAACCGGCCTTTAGGGCAGTTTGGCGGCGGCCACCTGAGAATTTCAACACCGTTAGTTATTGCCACATCACTGCCGCAACGCATGTGTAATTACTCTTGCTCACCTCTCTCTCGCTTCTCTGTCTGTCTGTCTGTCTGTCTGTCTGTCTCTCTCTCTCTCTCTCTCTCTCTCTCTTTCCTATTTTAATCAAGTAACCACTTACAAATGAATTGTAAATACTGTGTGTAGATGTAATTCAATAAAAAGCTATATCATTTTCATGAATGATTCGCATTTTGAGGATAAAAACGGTGACACAGTATAAATGCCATACGACTTGTCAGCGTTGCTTTTGCGACTGTGTCAAGTGGAATGATACGAGGGACAGCCATGCGTGTGTGGGTCATACTCGGTCAGTCTCCCGCTGTGGAAGCTTGCCCATCATCCTGCTCTTGCGTTCTCCAGTCAAACCAAAGAAAGTCAAAACAAGAGAAAAAAATAAAAATAAAATGAGTAGTTAAAATGAGAGAGAGAGAGAGAGAGAGAGAGAGAGAGAGAGAGAGAGAGAGAGAGAGAGAGAGAGAGGAGCACGTGTGTGGCGGCGATGTGGCAACAAAGCAAGCGGTATGCGGTCTCAGGCAGCCCCGCCCAAACTGCCTTGATAAAATAGAAAGCCATATGAGTGGCTGTAATAATTTATTACCACCAAGAACAAAGAACTGTACCGCTGTGCTAGCCTCTGTGCATGTGTGCATGTGCATGTAGGCGGGTGAGTCACACTCATGAGAACACCTGTGCTGGTGTATGGGTGGCTGTAATAAAGACAAATTTATTACCACCAAGGATGAAAGACTATTCGAAACTGATATTGGGGTATGATTTACCACCAACACCTCCACGTCACCCTGTCCCCTGCCATTTCACTGCCCTGCTCCCAACTCACACCCCACTCTCTCTTATACCTCTCCATTCCATCCCTCCATCTCATCCTTGGCCTCCCCCTACCTTTCTCCCCCTCCACCTCACTCAAATACACTCTCCTTGTCAGTCTCTCGCTCTCCACCCTCTCCACATGGTCAAACCACCTCAGTGTGTTTCTCCTAACGCTTCCTATCACCCACATCCACACCACAACGCACCTTCACATCCTCATTAGTCAGTCTTCCACGTGACTCCACAGGTTCCTCTCAAATAACTCATTTCCACTGCTCACACCGTTGTGTCCCTCCAACAACGTCCAAGCTTCATTTCTTATCTAACCACTCCTGTTCAAAAAAAATCTCTATTTCTTCACAGTATAACGTCGTTTCTTTGTCTATCTATATTTATCTATCTAAGAATATAATCCTTTCAAGATATATATTTTTATATTTCTCCTCTCTTCCTGTTTCTTCTCTATAATTCTCTCCCCACTCATCTTCCATTCCCATCCCTTCCCATCCCTTCCCTTTTTTGTCCTACCCTCACAAATTTCTTCTACTCAACAATATAGGTACAAAAAATAATTATTTAATTTAAAAATTTAGCAAAAATTGCAATTGCGTATTTTGTTAACAATGCAGAAATAATATCCATATAGTAAAATGTGCAACAGCAATACTAGCCTTGCAAACTATGCAAGAAACTTGCCTAATTTGAACAAACAGGCAATTTACCTAATTTGGCATATATATATATATATATATATATATATATATATATATATATATATATATATATATATATATATATATATATATAACATGACAGGGGTAACATGGGTAATATATGACCAGATCTCCACTATAGGTGGAGGGAATCTTAAAACGAACGAACGAACGCAGGGGTGGAAACAGTACGATAATTATCGTATTTGTACCATAATTCCAGTGCTGTGTACTATGTACTGTAATTACATCTGAATGTACTGTATTTTTTTATTTCATTAAAAAACTTATTAATTTTGAAATACAACTGTTTAAGCCCTGCTTGAGTGGCCTATACTGCTTTTTTTTTTTTTTTTTTTTTTTTTTTTGAGGCGACAATGCACTTGACAGGTTGGTAATGACTGGCTGAATGCAACATTACTTCATGATCTCTGTACTCGTTAGCATTATTAATTAACAACATATATCTGAGGGGGAAATATGGGTTAGTAAATGTTATTCGGACATGTTGCAATCAGCCAATTATCACCAACCTGTCAAGTGCATCTTCATCTTCTTAAAAAAAAAAAAAAAAAAAAAAAAAAAAAAAAAAAACAGTATAGGCTGGGGCGGAGGCCGAGGACGGGTCATTATGAGCTTCTCAACTGCAAGGCATGATGACCTGCCAAGGCCATTATAGTTTTTTATATATTTTTATTCATAAGGTGGGGGGAGGAGAGAGACAGGTGGACATGGGAGGGACAGAGGCCGTTGGGTTGGGGGATATGCCTTTAATCTTGGGAGGACAGGGATGCTGGTGGTGAGGGGAGGAGGGAGGGGAGGACTCAGGGATGGTGAGAGCTGGTGGCGTCGGGGGATTAGTGGGAAGAGAAAGAAGGCTGAAAATACGAAACAAGGAATGGGAAGATTTGCCGAAGAAAGCAAAAAGATAGGGTATGGAGAGACAGGAAGCCTTAGTGTGAGAGGGTAAGGAAAAAAAAAACAAGAAGTGTTTATATGTGTATGATAAACAGAGGTGTAAGGAGTGCCACAGTGTGCCACTCATTGGCACTTTTGCCAAATATGAATTGTTTTGTCAAGGTAGGAGTAATATTCAATTCATCATCTTTTTCTGTGCACTACTGGACATGGGCAATATGACTATGGCCAAGAGAATAAGCAGTACAAAAGGAACAGACAGGCAACTTGGATTAGGAGAGTTACGACAGCGGGGGTGGTAGTGGTAATTAACGATAATCCCAGCTACACCTGTGTCTGGTTAAGCTCCGTCGAACAGTCTAGTTTTGCTGGACAAAGAGCCAATAGAAATGAAGTAAGGATATCAACCATCATAAAGCTAGCTTCTTATTGGTTAGGGTCACCTAGCCGAAAAGAAACACTAGACTGGAGTCATGAGGCGGCGTCGTGACCTCATATATGACGTGTTAGCCTCTCTGATAGGTTTTGCTGACGCTAGACCAATAAGAAGGAAGATACCAAGATAGGAAAATTTACACAGGGTTTTCATTGGCTACAGGCGTTGCTGAATCCTTGACTCATAACTAGTTTTAATGGTGAAATTTTTATTTTTTTTGTCCATGTTTATAATAAAATGACATCCCATGTAATTTAGCGAATTATTTCTTCTTCCATGAATTAGAATATGGTAAGTCAGGAAATCATACGGTATAGAGCTAAGGTATTACATATATATTTTTTTCACTGTCAAAATAAACTATAATAATTTTCCCTAGATTTGGGGAATTCATGGTACTGATGGGGAAATGGGGAATTCAGGTCCAATTTTGGGAAATTTTTACGGTGCATTAAATCTTCCTTCAAAATTTGGGGAATTTTCACTGTGAACCAAATGTCTTTCTTGATAGTTACGTAATACTTCTATCTATCTATCTATCTATCTATCATCTTCAAAAAAAGTAAAAGTATCGTGCTGCATTTGCCATAACTGGTTCATCTAAGGAAATGAGATTTTAAAGGTAAAAAGCTAAACAGTATCTAAGGAATTTATTATACTTTTTAATTACAACATTCTACATTCATGGTGACAATGCCTTTTTGGCAATTGTGTAGTTTGTAAGTAACTTGTCAATTTTGTTCTGTTATTAGTCGAGTTGGACTAAATTAGACACGTAGTATACGGGAATAAGACCAGCAACTCTGCTGGTTGGACAAGGACGAGGGCTCACAGCAAACGTACGGGTACAAATTGCGACTCCAATGCTTCCATTCTAGGGTAATTTTAGGGTAATCACAACCCCCTCTGGGAGGTAAACAATACGAAAACAAAACAGAAATTCGCTGTCAACAAAAACATTAGTTGGATTACTGCAGTCAGTGCTACCTGAAAGAGGATCCTTGTTTCAATTTGCCAGTTGACAACACCCTTATTAGACGTATGAGATCAGAAAGTAATGTGTGACGCTAAACAGAGTGATTCAGACTGAAATGTTTATAAAAGACAGTAGCTACTGTTTAAAGGTATGTTATTGTAAAATGTCAGAATTATCTTAAGTGCTGAATGATGGAGTGTTCATAGTAGTGAACAGGAAAGAACAGAATGTCCTTCGCTTATAAAGTTAAAATATATAGGTTTATATTATAAGAAAATGGTATAACTAAGTAGTACGATGAAAAGGATTTTAGTTGCCACAAGGCGTTACGATTTTTTGTGACATTATTTTACTTCTTAAAGCATTAAGGTCATCTATAATAATAAAGGCGAGTGTTTGTATGTTTGTTACCTATAAACTCGGCTCCTTCAGGGTCTTCCCCCACATATGATACACTGTCCGAATCAGCATGATCCAGGGAGTGTTTTGGTATATAATTTATTAGGATTAATTGTATGTCGAAAAGTTATATTAGGTATATTGGCCGAAGGCCCAATCAGCCCTCCGCAGGAGCTAACTGAAAAGGTCCGCCCTTTTCGGCAAGTATTATATAAACCAAAGACAAACCAACTCATGTGATATATATATATATTTTTTTCATTATTCTAGTCCCCGTAATCCTCCCTCCCCCACCCTACATTACTGTACGAGTATAAATTGGTCAGTGTGAGTTGATGCTCACAACTGGAACAAAGATTATATGTTCTGCATACAATATTATGAATAGAATGTGCGATGAAAGAGGATTTTATATACTAGTACAGTAGCGTGCAATGAATGCTTCTCTTTTCCCACAACATATCATTCAATTATAAAAACATTTATTACAGATATAACTCATAACATTAACATATTAATTACGTATCAAAGTTTAAAAAATGGGGAATTTCTTTTCAATTTGGGGAATTTGCCCCTCAGATCTGGGGAAGTTTGAACCAGAGCATCTGGCAGCACTGCTGCAAGAAGCTCAGTCACCTACAAGCATGGAAGGGGTACAGACGTCGCTCCTCCTTCTCCTTGTAGGGGAAATTTGTCTCCACCAACTACACCACTACATATCATGGGTGAGGGGGTATTGTTTGTCACTATTATAACCATTTATTTTTTTAAATATATCAAACTGCTCAAAAATTCAGTTTTGAAATTACTGGTAAAGGCAATGTGATGGTTTTTATAATAGAACTCATAGTTTTATCTTTATTATCTTTAAATATATCTCTTGGTTATTTTGAAGTTTCGTCAATGAGAGAGAGAGAGAGAGAGAGAGAGAGAGAGAGAGAGAGAGAGAGAGAGAGAGAGAGAGAATCAAATCCTCGTCTCACACTACTTTTCACTTTCTCTCTCTCTCTCTCTCTCTCTCTCTCTCTCTCTCTCTCTCTCTCTCTCTAGCATGAACTAAATCGATCCAGACGCTGGACAATGATTCAATTATTCTCTCTCTCTCTCTCTCTCTCTCTCTCTCCTTTTGCAATTATTAAAAAGACAATAATTCTGATAAGGAACCACTGATTTAGGGCTGATTTGACTAATAACCAAGAAGATTCAGAGATGGACAACTACAATGCGTTCACTCTAACCTGGCAAAGACCCCTAACCCTTTTTGGCTCAGTTGATGGCCAGGTGTAGTCAGACTGGAGAAGTATTTGACTAGTAACCAAGGAGACTCATACATTAATTTGTCATAGCTTTTTATATTTTGCTTCTGTGGGGTTTAATTCACACACACACACACACACACACACACACACACACACACACATAGATGAGTCTGTTCACAAGCAGTACTGAGGTAAGGATGGTTTTATACTGGCTAATCCCACGCACTCCTTCCTGCCTCTCCTCACCCTGCCTCTCTTCTCTCCTAAACCCCTTCTGCCCTGTCTCTCCCGTTTCCCCTGTATAGGACTGGTCGTGTCACGTGTAAGGGCACGGGGGTGTGGAACCTTCCCGAGCCTGGGGAGTTTCCGATCAGGCGTCATTGTGCTGTGGGTGAAATTCCTTAACTGAGAATGTGCATCGCTGTTTCCTCTAGCCCTCTCGCCTAGGCACGACTTTCATCTATCTTCTATATTATATACACACGTTACTAGCTATTATGCAGTGTGTTATATTTTGGTGCCCTTACACACACACACACACACACACACACACACACAATGCTTACTCTCGCCAACAGACACCAGCTTTGGCGAATCCAAAGGGCAGGGCTCAATATCTCGTCTCTCGGGACAAAAGTGGATTTGTGGGGTGGAGGGGATGAGTGGGTGGATGCCAGAGTCCCACCCAACTACACCAACACGCTCGCCCAAACACTCAACCAGCAAGGAGTGAATTATACTGTGACGATGTCGGATATTCAGAGGTGAGAGAGTTACATAGAGTTACATAGATACACAGACCATATGGTCCCTACGAGGCGGTCCGACCTTAACACTAATACAGTGCTATAATAATTATTGGAGCAGAAGAAAAGGATAGCACAGCAGAAGGCTTTCTCCCCCACCCTCAAGACCCTCCGGCATTTGCCGTACAGGAAACAAGAGAGGAAGTAATACCTTGCAGGAAAGAAAAACCTGAAGGAATTTTATAGGATCGGCAGAAAGGAAAATAATATGAAAATGGAAAATTTAGGTATACAGTCACATACTTCCTCTATGCATGGACTTTTTTTTACTGACTTTTTTTTCATATAAAACACATGAATAGAATGTTTATCTATTATATTTGCCCAAAATATTGTCTGTGTTGATTACTAGTTTAGGTGTATTGTGTTTAAAAGACAGATGAATGTAGACGCGAATATGCAATAACTGCTCCATCCTAACTAAACGATACCAATGGCGTCGAGATACATGTCCAGTCTCTTTTTAAATATTTTTTGGTACCACTCTCAGGGCCGTTTTCACAGTCGTCCCCAATGCAGTCCCCAACAGCCTACTCGCCTCCGAACGCACGTTTTCGTTTTCACAGTCGCCCCCAACCAGCCTTCCGAGGCCTCTGTTGGGGACGGTATTCGGGACGGCCCGAACAAATTACTGGAACATTCTTGGGGGACCCGCAGCCTCCCCAACAGTCGGTCCCGAAAGTAAAAAAGTAAAAGAATAATTACAAGTAACATATTTTCATTAAGATTTCAATATTATATACCCAATGTAATATTTCTGGGGTAAAAAACACACCCGGTATTGAAAAAATATACATGTTTGTGTATTTTTATGAGACTTTCTACTATGTATCCGAATACTAGCCTTTCGCAGACTGGTGGAGCCTCCACAACAATCGGACCCGAAAGAAATACGAGAATCGTTGTCTGATGCATATTTTCATGAAAATTCTAATATCTGATGCCCGATGTAAAAATTGATGTAGCTAACACCTCACTTAGAAAAGAAAATGTTTATGTATTAATACTATATCCATTAATAAACCACACCATCACTCATTAGACGTTATACATGTTACTTCATGGTTATTTTTACTTAAGCCTTTTTTGCAATACATAGCATTCATCAGGGATTCAGCTTACTTCCGATTTCAAGTAGAAGCGTTGTGAGGTTGCCGTTAGTTAGCTCTTCATTCCGATGACGTTTCCTATTCGTTATTTTTGCTGCATTCTTACGAATATCTTCAAGAAGAACTGTGTGAAGTGGATTTTCCAGCCATGTTATTCATCAGATTCATTACATTCCAATTTCTAAATATTCTCTACATATGGAAAGTGTTTTCGCCACCCAGAACTACCAACCCTACCGCATCAACACGGGCAGACGTCCCCCCGTTAGTAAGCTCCCGAAAGCCATTCAGAGCGACTGTGAAATCCAAACGTGCTTTTGGTTCGGACCCGGCACACGTTCGGGCCCAAAAGGTTAGGGACGACTGTGAAAACGGCCCTCAATCTCATTCCCAGGGAATTTATTCCAACAGAGTAAGTGAAGAGGTTTTTGGTTGTATCAAGATTAGCCCTCCTTGCTTGCAACTTCATACCATTTCCTCGAGTTACAGTCTCGGCAATTACTGTGAATAGCTTGCCTGAATCATATTTACTAAAGCCTTTCAGAATCTTAAAACATTCAATCGGCTGTCCCCTGAGTCTCCGTGTTCTAAGAGAGAATAAGTTTAATTCCCTGAGCCTCTCGAGATATGGTTTGTTCCTCAGGGACGGGATTAACTTGGTAACCCTACGCTTTACAGCTTCCAGTATTTCTATATCTTTAACTAGGTGAGGCGCCCAAAATTGCACTGCAAACTCTAAGTGTGGCCTGTCTATGCTTTTGTATAGGGGGATTACATTATCTTTGCTTTTATATGTAAAATGTCTTTTGATGAAGCCTAGGGCCCTGTTGGCTTTATTGGCGGCAGAGATACATTGAATTGAACATTTTAGGTCGTCTGAAATTAGTATGCCTAGATCCTTAACTAGTGAGGACTTGCTTATGATTTGGCCCTTCATTTCGTAATCATACCCTTTGTTTTTCTTCCCACATTGCAGTATCTGACATTTACTTACACTGAAGGGCATTTGCCATTTTTCTGACCAGCTGACAATTTTGTTAAGGTCATTTTGAAGGCTAATTCTGTCTTCTTCAGTTAATATAGTGTTGCCGATTTTTGTATCGTCCGCAGGTTTAGAAATGAAGTTGTTTAGGCCCACATCGATATCGTTAATATATATATAATAAACAGGACGGGTCCCAACACCAATCCCTGAGGAGCACCACTGGTCACTGGAGTCTGACTCCATTCCATTTATAATGACTCGTTGCTTTCTCTCACTTAACCAGCAATGTATCCACCTATGAATATTTCCGTCAATTCCAAGTGATCTTACTTTTGTCATTAGTTTATCATGCGGCACTTTGTCAAAGGCTTTCTGGAAGTCTAAGTAGATTATATCAAGTGACCTGGTACAATCATTCATTTTAAAAAGGTTCTCGTAAAACTCAATGAAATTTGTCACGCATGATCTCCGCGTTCTAAAGCCATGCTGGCTGTTCCTAATTACGTTATTAGTTTCTAGGAACTCAACTATCCTATCTCTAATTAATGATTCGAGGATCTTTCCCAAGACAGAGGTTAGGCTAATTGGTCTATAATTACCTGGTTGATCTCTACTGCACTTTTTATATATAGAAGTCACGTTAACCTTTCCTTGTTGTAGG
Organism: Coenobita brevimanus; assembly: GCF_032717465.1. Taxonomy (NCBI): domain Eukaryota; kingdom Metazoa; phylum Arthropoda; class Malacostraca; order Decapoda; family Coenobitidae; genus Coenobita; species Coenobita brevimanus. The sequence goes on from NC_136964.1 coordinate 1,073,935, forward strand.
GACTTGTTAAAGATACATGTTAGAGGACTGCATATTACATCCACCACATTGTTCAGTATTTTAGGGTAGAAACTGTCTGGGCCGGGAGTCTTATTACTGTTCATTTTATTAAGTTTATCTCTCACGTCATTACTGCTAATATGCATAATAGTTACTGCGATTTGGACTGATATTTGATGCTCTTCGATGGTGTCATTGGCGTCTACTGTGAAAACTGAACTGAAAAGCTTATTTAAAGGAGAGAGAGAGAGAGAGAGAGAGAGAGAGAGAACCGAATCTTGCTAAATGTTTGAGGAAAAAGAAGAGAGAACGAGTAAGTGAAAGAGCGAGGCAGCGTGAGAGTTGAGAGAGTGAGACAGAAAGAGAACGAGGGAGAAAATTAGAGAAAATATCTTTCTCTTACTAAACACTGTGTGAAAGAGAGAGAGAGAGAGAGAGAGAGAGAGAGAGAGAGAGAGAATATATATATGTATATTAGATAGTGACAACATAATTCTCTCTTTATATCTCTATCTATTTGTCTGTCTGTATATTTATATTTATCTATCTGTCTGTTTTTATATTTATGTATCTATCTATCTATCTATCTATCTATCTGTCTGTCTGTGTTTATAACTATGTGTATATATGTATGTACTTGGTATGTGTGTATGCATGTATCTATTTGGGGGGAGGCGGTGGCCCAATCGGAAGAGAGTTGGCCTGCAGTCCTACCGGACCCAGGTTCAAATCCCCGCTGGGGCAGGGAACTGTTTAAGGATTTAAATTTCATAAATGCAGACTTTACTAATCTACCAGAAGACCCGCCGACATGTAAAAATACCCCCGCTAATACCAATACACCAGTCCTGTATGAGACAGTTCTAGCATGTATTCAATATGGACGGTGGGTGTTAGCGCCGAAGTGGTGACATGTACTGTAGAGGTGCACGGTATGTAGGAGGGCTACTGGGCCTTGAAAGCAGGCTGTGAAGCCTATGCCCAGAGTCGGTCACATAAAAAAAATATATATATACATATATATACATATATGTCTGTTTATCTATTTATCTATCTACAATCTTCCCGAACGTTAAATTATACATAACAACTCTCTCTCTCTCTCTCTCTCTCTCTCTCAGCGTGATAGAGGCAGAGAGAGAGGCCGTGACGTCACTGCCTAAGCGAAGACCCGATGGAAGGATTGAAACAGGAACGTATCACCAGTGGGAGGACGTGAGTAGATAGACAGATAGATAGATAGACAGATGGACAGATAAATATATAGAGGTAGAAGATTGATGAATTAATGGATAGATCGATCGATAGATAAAAAGATGGACAGATAGATAGATAACGAGATAGATATATGGACAGATAAATGTATAGATAGACAGGTAGAGATGGATGAATGGATGGATGGATAGATAGACAAATAGATAGATAGGTAGATAGACAGACAGATAGATGGACAGATAAATATATAGATAGACAGGTAGAGGGTGGATGACTGGATGGATGGATAGATAGATAGGATAGATGGATAGATAGATAGATAGATGGACAGAAAGATGGACAGATAGACAGATGGACAGATAGATAGATAGATAGATAGATGGATGGATGGACAATAGATACGTAGAGAGAGATAGATGGACAGATAGATAGATAGATAGAAAGATAGATAGATGGACAGATATGTTGGACTACATATTATATTTACAAATCATAATAGATAGATAGATAAATAGATAGATAGAAGCAGGGAGTCAGATGATGAGAGATGTTGTGTCTGCGAGAATCGAGCAGTGCTGAACATGCTTACACACTCTGACGCGAGGAATGCTTGATAGGCACACGACAGCGTCTAGTGGCCATATACACACATACACACATGCTCACACACAGGCTGCGAGAACTTTCCATCCACGAGGAACACACGTGACACACCCCTGCTACACCAGAATTTAGGAAAGAGAGCTCAGACGGAGATTAGCCACAGAACAGGCAAGAGAGAAGTAAACAGGCCTCAGAGGAGACAGGTGACGGGAGAAGGGCTTGGCAATTAGAGAGAGAGAGACAGATAGCGAGACAGGGAGGTAGCAACCCGGGACTTATACTTCGTTCCGTGTGAGAGACTTGTTAATATTTCCAAGACAAATAAAAATAGTCCCATACTATTCTTTACCTCTCCTGTCACTACATGACAAATGGGGAAGCTACTACAAGATATAAAAGCCGCTCGACCACAAGTCTAAAATATATATATATAACTCAACTACCACTCAAGCACAAAGAACCACAAGGTATTTTATGACACAAAGTCATTTATGACATTTGGTAGCAGCGAACGTATACGAACCTCGTCTACGAATCAACATTAAATTCCTACAAAAAATATCAAGATTGAAAACAAGAATATCTCTCTTAACCAACAACACAACCAGCTCCTGACGCTTCTCTCCATCCAGCCCCCTCCGTCTCCCAGATCATCATGCTGATGCAGAGATCAAGAGATCACATGACGCCTTGCAAGTAGTTTAACATAATATTGATACAATATTGCAATTTCTACGACGAATCAGCGAACTACAACCATCTACAATCAACTACAATTAACAACTCTACATCGTCTGTATAATCTTCTACACGCACCTACAAGAAGCGGCAGTCTTCATCCTACAACGAGTAAATCACAAGAAAAAAGGACCAAGAATTCATCAAGAAAGAAAGAAAACAAACAAACAAACAAACGAAGAGTGAGAGACGACTCACAACTCATAACCACCAGACCTCACCCTCCTCTCTCTGCTACATCCACCCAACCCCCACCGCTTACGCAGGTGTGAAGAGGTCAAGACACGAAGCAAAACACCAAGTCCATATTCACAACTCATCTTACTCACCCGTCTTCACTCAAGTTACTCATCGCTACTCATTCACTCACCACAGCTACCAGTGTGGGAAGCCGACATCACCATGTGCTGAGACGACAACACGTTAATCAACCCGCGAAGGACAACGCTGTCACCACGTGCAACACCACTCACACCATTTCCACCACGGTAAAAATTAGTGAGTTACATAGTTACTTCATTCATACAATACACAGTGATAGACAATAAGCTTCTGCACAAACATATAAAACGTACTGTATAGTTACAACTTAAATTCATATACCTACTTCAATTATCTTCATAATTCAATCATTAAATACTTGCACCAACAATAAATATTCTACACAGTATATATTCATTAATTTATTATAACATTTATTTACTACCAACGAGTGTTACCATTTATACCTAAATAAAATACGTGTTTCATATATACAACTGTACATTAGTACATCTACAAGTGATAAAGAAAATATACCATCACAGTTACTCAGTGAGCGATTAAAAGAACTGTATTAAACATTTATTAACTAAAGCGACCTAGTGGAAACATATAAATTAAGTTACAAGGTAAACTAGAAAAAAAAAAAAAGATGGTCAACACAAATGCCGTTAGCAAGAGTGAACATCTTCAACACAATCGTGAAGACAATGATTTCCACACAGTGCTGACACACATATTACCCACGATAGGTACAATTGAACAACAAGTCAGTGTGTATAGTTAATACTGTATATAGTGTATATATATATATATATATATATATATATATATATATATATATATATATATATATATTTATAAAATAACAGAGTATGGGACTATATAATATCATTTTATAGTATCTGTGCAATATAAACTAAACTTTAAAAAAGTATCCCAAGGAAATTAGCCAGTAATTATGCAGCCATGAACAACATGGAAAAAGCGTACACAAGCAAAGAGAAACAAACTATAGAAAATCAATACATACAAAACAAAAAAAGAAAAGAAAAGAAAGAAAGAAAGAAAAGTAAGACAGAAAAAAGAGAAATAGATTAAGATCACATAACAAACAAATGAAAATAAGTGTAAGTGTTACTACATATACCAAAATACCACATAAACTACAAACAAAAAAGCAAATTGTTGTCTCCACAAACAAGTGGCATGACACATCATCACTATCATCGACCGCAGCATATGTTAGGACTGCAGTTATTACAATTATGTTACTCCATATTATAATAATGTAACTACAAACGATATGTAACAATTATGTAACAACAAACGATTGCATTATGTTACACTAACTACAATTATGTACCTACAAACGATATGTAACAATTATGTAACGACAAACGATTGCATTATGTTACACTTTGCCAATTATGTAACAGTTGCATTAACAAGATGTAACTTTTATGTAACTTTAACTACAATTATATACCTACAAACGATATGTAACAATTATGTAACAACAAAACAGTTGCATTAACAAGATGTAACTTTTATGTAACTTTAACTACAATTATAAGGCCAAGACACTTATGTAAGAGTTGCATTAACAAATGTAACTACAATTATAAGGCCAACACAATTATACAGTAACACAATATAAGTCATACAATTATAGCACAATTCTGTATTACCAGTATCATCATACAAGTTAGGTGAAATATTAGACATTACTAAAGTGATAACTCAAATATGTAATGTATAACCAAGCAGTATTACCATTGCACAATTATATGCGTTCGTCTGTTGTACATGCACGTCTTACAAAGTGTTATTCAACAACCATTGCATTTATTCAAATATGTATACAACTTGTTTAAATGTAATATTACTGAATAATCACTATTTACTATATTATATGTATACAATATTCATACAATTATGTTACTTTTACAATGTTATGTATTTCACTTAATTAGCTTATAAGTTCATTATAATGTATATATAATATGTATTAATATGTTATGACTATTAAATGTCGATGGTACGCCATTTTTGCGCGGCCGAGCAGTATGTAGAACTACATATTATATAGATAGATAGATAAATAGATAGATAGAAGCAGGGAGTCTGATGATGAGAGGTGTTGTGTCTGCGAGAATTGAGCAAGGCTTAACATGCTTACACTGAGGAAAGCTGACGACAGCGGCCAGTAAGGAGATGATGCAATTAGCTGTCAGCAGTCCTCTCGTGAACAAAGACCTAGTCCATCCACGAGGAACACACCTGACACACCCCTGCTACACCAGAATTTAGGAAAGAGAGCTCAGTCGGAGATTAGCCACAGAAGAGGCAAGAGAGAAGTAGACAGGCCTCAGAGGAGACAGGTGACGGGAGAAGGGCTTGGCAATTTGAGAGAGAGAGAGACAGATAGCGAGACAGGGAGGTAGCTACCCGGGACTTATACACGTTCCGTGTGAGAGACTTGTTAATATTTCCAAGACAAATATAAATAGTCCCATACTATTCTTTACCTCTCCTGTCACTACATGACACACACACACACACACACACACACACACACTACCTCACAAACAGTACCTCAGTGGACACACACACACACACACACACACACACACACACACACACACACACGTACATACATACATACATACACACTACATTATTACTGGTCACTTTATTTACCTCATAATTCGGCCAGGAAGATATCAGCTCCCAAACGGTTGAGATTTGGACTCATGTTGGTGCTTTGTTGATAGATAAATAGATTGACAGATAGATAGAAAGAGCAACAATGGTCCATTACTTAACATTCTGAGCTTGCACGTGTAGGGAAAAGATTTGTATATATTAAAATTATGTGAGAGGGAGAGGGAGGCCGAGGATGAGATTTAGCGATGGAGCGGAGAGGTATATGAGAGGGGGGGGGCGGTGTTGTGTGAGCTGGGAGCAGGGCAGTGAAATGGCGTTGGACAGGGCGACATGGAGGAGATTTGTTTGTGGCCACCACTTACTGGATCTAGGCGTCTGGCAATAGATGGATGGAAAATGATGTGTGTTATTGGTTCTCGTGCTGTCGATAGGCGATGAATGAAGGCTCCTGTGTGTATATTTGATTTTTCTTCTTTTTTTCAGAGTCGTGTTGCTCAGATTGGAGTTAACGCGACTGAGTCAGTACACAACACACAGTATAGGGTTGGTTCCTTCTACAACCTTGTACGTAAGTAGTGGTAGTAGTAGTAGTAGTAGTGGTAGTAGTAGTGGTAGTGGTGGTGGTGGTAGTAGTAGTAACAAAATATGGATAATAATAATAATAATATTAATAATAATGATTATAATAATAATAATAATAGTAATAATAATAATAATAAAAGTAGGAGCATCGTTGTAGATCTTAGTACTAACATAATGATAACAATAATAGAAGTGATAATGATAATAATAATAATAATAATAATAATAATATTAATAATAATATTATTAATATTATTATTATTATTATCTGTCTATCTCTCTATCTATCTATATCAGTAAATCTATCCATCAATCAATCTATGCCCAGTTTTCTACTTTTGTCTATCTATCCATCAATCCATCTATCTATCTGTCTGTCTATCTATCTATATATCTATCAACCTATCTATCTATTCATCCATCAATCCATCTATCTATCTATATATATGTCTATCAATCTATCTATCTATCCATCCATCAATCCATCCATCTATCTATCTATATATCTATCTATCTATCTATCTATCCATCCATCAATCCATCTATCTATCTGTCTGTCTCTCTATCTATATATTTATCAATCTATCTATCTATCTATCCATCCATCAATCCATCTATCTATCTATATATATATCTATCAATCTGTCTATCTATCCATCTGTCTGTTTATCTATCCATCAGTCTATCTATCAATCTGTATCTACCAGTAAATCTGTCCATCCATCTATCATTCTATCTATACCCATTTCTGTATGTGTCTGTCTGTCTGTATATCTATCTATCAAACCATCTGTCTATCTGTTTATCAGTTAATCTATCCATCAATCACCTATACCCAGATTTCTACACATCTCTGTCTATTCATCAGTCCATCAATCCGTCTATCTACCCATCCATCTATCTGTCTATCTATCTGTCCATCTATCTACCAGTAAATATATCAATCCGTCAATCTATCTATCAGGCCACTTCTTCACGTGTCTTTATCTATCTTTATGTATGTATCTATCTATCTGTCTATCTGCCAGTAAATATATCTATCCGTCAATCTATCTGTCAGGCCACTTCTTCACGTGTCTTTATCTATCTTTATGTATCTTTTTTTTTTTTTAATGCGAGGAAGAAGGAACCAAAGGCCATGAGCCCGCAGTAACAGTTCCCTCCAAGAGAAAAACAAAATACAATAGAGAGTCAAATTCAAGATCCGATCATTTTGAGATGCCTGGACACACTGCGTTTGAAAGATTGGAGATCATGGGCAGCAGGAAATACAGATAGAGGGAGACAGTTCCAGAGCTGACCTGTTGCATAAATGAAAGACTGGGAGTAACGGTTAACTCTTGCATTAGAGAGTTGGACAGAAAAGGGATGAGAGTTTGCTACCAGACGGGTGCTACGCGCCCGTCGTAGAGGTGGAGGAATCCAAGCAGACAGTTCAGAGGAGCAGTGACCATTAAAGTAGCGATAGAAAAGAGATAAAGATGCAACAGTGCGGCGAAGAGACAGAGGTTGAAGGGAGTCAGTAAGAGGAGGAGAGTTAATGAGACGAAAAGCCTTTGACTCCACCCTATTGAGAAGAGCTGTATGTGGGGAGCCTCCCCACACATGAGAGTTGTACTCCACACAGGGGCGGATAAAACCCCTGTATGGAGTCAACAATTGTGCAGGGGTAAAGAAAGAGCGGAGTCGGCTTAGCACACCCAATCTCTTGGAAGCAGATTTTACGAGATATAATATGATCTTTCCAAGATAAGTCCCGAGTTAATGAAACCCCAAGCATGTTCAAGGATGATGCAGGATTAAGCTGAATATTATTAAACATTAATGGGTATACCTGTGGAAGATTTTGTCGGGTTGATAGGTGTAAGAACTGAGTCTTAGATGCATTAAAGACAACCATATTATTTTTACCCCAGTCAGAGATACGAGCCAAGTCAGACATTAGGTGTGCCATAGCCTCATCCCTTGTTTCTTGAAGTAACTGTTGAGATGGGCGTTGTGGGAACCGAATGGAAAGGTGAAGGGTGGAGTCATCAGCGTATGAGTGGATAGGGTTAGATGTACAGCTTAAAAGATCATTGATGAATAAAAGGAAGAGAGTTGGTGATAGGACAGAGCCCTGAGGAACACCACTGTTGATAGATCTAGGAGAAGAACGATGGCCGTCTACAACAGCGGCTATAGAACGACCAGAAAGGAAGCTAGCGATGAAGGCACAGATAGAAGGATAGAAACCGTAGGAGGGCAGTTTGGAAATTAAAGATTTATGCCAGACTCGATCGAAAGCCTTTGAGATGTCAAGTGCAATGGCAAAGCTTTCGCCAAAGTCCCGAAAGGAGGATGACCAGGAGTCTGAAAGGTAGGTGAGAAGATCGCCAGTAGAGCGTCCCTGACGGAACCCATACTGACGATCAGAAAGAAGGTTGTGATAGGAAAGATGCCTTAAAATTTTTCTATTAAGAATTGACTCGAAGACTTTTGAAATACAGGACGTTAAAGCAATTGGACGATAGTTGGAGGGTTGGGAGTGGTCACCCTTCTTTGGGACTGGCTGAATGAGAGCAAACTTCCAGCAAGAAGGAAAGGTACAAGTTGACAGACAAAGGCGAAAGAGTTTGCCTAGGCAGGGTGTAACCACAGAAGCACAGTTCTTGAGAACAACAGGAGTGACCCCATCAGGCCCATATGCCTTGTTAGTACTGAGGCCAGTGATGGCAGATGTCTATCTATATATCTATCTGTCTATCTGCCAGTAAATATATCCATCCGTCAATCTATCTATCAGCCCAGTTTTTCACGTGTCGTTATCTGTCTTTATCTATCTATCTGTCTATCTGCCAGTAAATATATCTATCCGTCAATCTATCTGTCAGGCCACTTCTTCACGTGTCTTTCTGTTTATTAATATGTATCTATCTATTTATCTATCAGAGCCAGTGTTCGGCCTGCCGATAGATTGGAGTTACAGCAGAGGCGTAATCTATTCCTACGTTCTGGTGCTACGGGATAAGGACGAATATGGCTTCCTCTTGCCCCTCACCCAAATCGTCCCTACTGGGGAAGAAACCTGGGCAGGCCTGATCGCCGCTGTTATGGCCATTTAGAGAGAGAGAGAGAGAGAGAGGGGGGGGGACACTGGTAAGATAAGAATACTGCATAGGAGAAATGAGAGAGAGAGTAGATAGAATTTAGAGAGAATCCTTTCTGACAGAAATATAAATTAGAAAAGGAGAAACAGAGAGAGATAGACATGAGAAAATGCTGAGAGAGAGAGAGAGAGAGAGCGGGAGAGAGAGAGAGAGAGAGAGAGAGAGAGAGAGAGAGAGAGAGAGAGACATGGAGAACACTAAACAATAAAAACTATATATATATTGTCAAGTCTCGCTACTAACATTCCAAGTCTTGTTAATCTCAATAAATCTAACATGTAACACTAACCTGTCACTATCCTCTAACATCATCTAAGAAATAACATCTAATATCTAACAGTATAGCATCATCTAACATCATCTAAACCATCAAACATCAAAGTCTAAGCATCTAATCTAACAAACAATAAACTAACACTGTCGCTATCATCTAACATCATCAGTAATCTAACGTCTAACACTTATTATCCCATCACTATCACCTATCATCAACAAACTTATCCATCAGTAACATCTAACTAAGCTATTACTATAATCTGCTCCTCTAACATCATCTGGAATCTAACATCTGACACTTACTAACCCATCACTATCATCTAACATCATCTAACATCGTCACACCTATAATTAACCTCAAAATAGATTATGTGTGGGAATCAAATCTCTATTCAGGTGTGCTAATTACCTGCTTTTCCTAATTAAGAGGTCTCACCTGTATGGGATCCTCGTCGCATCCCCCGGGCTCCTATGACCCGTTTAGCTTTGAGAGAGAGAGAGAGAGAGAGAGAGAGAGAGAGAGAGAGAGAGAGAGAGAGAGAGAGAGAGATGGATGGACAAATAGGCGATGAGGTAGAGGAAGAGAGAATAGAAATGAGAGGAAGATGGAGGAAAATAAAAGAGCTAGGGAAGGAGATGGAAAGAGTGAGAAACAGAGAAGGCAAGATAAAGAAGAAATAAAGAGAGGGAAAGAGAAATACAAGAAACAGAAAATATAGAACAGAAATCCAAGTGCATTAAAACGTCGACTCAGTGCTTCAAAATTTGATGATAATAATAATAATAATAATAATAATAATAAGACTGTAGCTGCCATAGCCAGTCTCTGCTGTGCACCTCTGCTAACACTATTGTCTGACACAAGTTTGGTTTTTTGTACAAACTCCAAACCCGTTGGTCCACCTGCACCACAAACTATACACACCTGCTGCACGACCACACAAACTATACACACCTGCTGCACGACCAAGCAAACTATACACACCTGCTGCACGACCACTCAAACTATACACACCTGCTGCACGACCACACACTATACACACCTGCTGCACGACCACAGAGACTATACACACCTGCTGCACGACCACACAGACTATACACACCTGCTGCACGACCACACAGACTATACACACCTGCTGCACGACCACACAAACTATACACACCTGCTGCACGACCACACAAAATATACACACCTGCTGCACGACCACACAAACTATACACACCTGCTGCACAACCACACAAACTATACACACCAGCTGCACGACCACAAAGACTATACACACCTGGTGCAGGACTAGACAACACCTTAGGTGTTGGTCTGTCCTGTATGTAAGACCAATTGTATGTAAGACCAATTGTATGTAAGACCAATTGTATGTAAGACCAATTGTATGAAAGACCAGTTGTATGTAAGACCAGTTGTATGTAAAACCAGTTGTATTTAATACCAATTGTATGCAAGACCAATTGTATGTAAGACCAATTGTATGTAAGACCAATTTTATGTAAGACCAATTGCATGTAAGACTAGTTGTATGTAGGACCAATTGTATGTAAGACCAATTGTATGTAAGACCAGTTGTAAGACCAATTGTATGTAAGACCAATTGTATGTAGGACCAATTGTATGTAAGACCAATTGTATGTAGGACCAGTTGTAAGACCAATGGTATGTAAGACCAATTGTATGTAGGACCAATTGTATGTAAGACCAATTGTATGTAGGACCAATTGTATGTAAGACCAGTTGTAAGACCAATTGTATGTAACACCAGTTGTATGTAAGACCAATTATATGCAAGACCAATTGTATGTAAGACCAATTGTATGTAAGACCAATTGTATGTAAGATCAATTGTATGTAAGACCAATTGTATGTAAGACCAGTTGTATGTAAGACCAATTGTATGTAAGACCAGTTGTATGTAAGACCAATTGTATGTAAGACCAATTGAAAAGTGTGGCAATGTGGCGGGTCCCAAACATCCTAAGGTGACGCATCAATCGCCTTCACATTCGTCCATATTCGTGTATTTATATGTATTGTTTTGGGGTAAATTGAGGTGGGAAATTCATGATCTGTGGACATTTTTAGACCTATGACCTTGAATAGTAGGTCAAGGTCACTGAAACAGGGTCAGTGTAATGGGGTCAGGTGCTGTACATCCACATTAAGTATGGTGAAAATAGGAGACGAAAAGTGAAGGAACAATAATCATCATCATCATCATCATCATCATCCGGACCTCCTTTCCCACCCAAGGGCAGGGTGAGGAGTAGCAATGTCCAGACAGCCCAAAATTGCCCAATCCATTGGGCCACGCTTCCATTCACTGATCATTCAAGCCCCTGGAATCCTGGCTCTATCGGATACGCCAAAAACATTCACCACGTTCTGTAGCTTCACATATCGTATCCGACAGAGTCAATCTAGACGCTGTCACGTTAAAAAGGGGTGCCAAAAATCCCTGATCATGCATATCTCCTCACAGAATTCTTCCAGCCAGCTCGATCTCCTGTCAGTTCCCTAGCCTCACAGACTTCCAAACATTTCTTCCTCACACATTCATCCACCATATCTCTCCACCTTCTCCTTGGCCTACCTCGCCTCCTCCCTCCTTCGAATTCGCTTGATAATAATAATAATAATAATAATAATAATAATAATAATAACAATAATAATAATAATAATAATAATACCACCACTACAACGACAATCACAGCTACCACCACCACCACCACCACCACCACTACTACTACTACTACTACTACTACTACTACTACTACTACTACTACTACTACTACTACTTCTCTCCTGGTAGTGGTAATAGGAAATTCATTGTAGTCAGGATGCACCATAGTCACCCTCTAAAATATGCAGATAAAAAGGCGGAGAGAAAAATGGATGACAGCAACAAGCACACTCAAAAATGTGTGTGTGTGTGTGTGTGTGTGTGTGTGTGTGTGTGTGTGTGTGTGTGTGTGTGTGTGTGTGTGTGTGTGTGTGTGTGTGTGTGAGGCCAGGTGTTAAACAATATGGATAGACAGATAGATAGATATAGGTGTATAGAAGGACAGATAGATGAGTGCATAGATAGATATAGATAGATTGGTAGATAGATATTGATAGATGGAGGCTAGATAGATTAATAGATACATAGATACGTAAACAGGTAGATAGCTAGACAGGTTGTTAAATAGATAGATAGACAGACGGATAGATAGGCAGATAGATACACAGATAGATATACTGAGAGAAGCTTGTCCAGTCATTTCTTGCTTGGTTAGGTGCGTCCTCTCTCTCTCTCTCTCTCTCTCTCTCTCTCTCTCTCTCTCTCTCTCTCTCTCTCTCTCTCTCTCTCTCTCAGAAAAAGTCAATGAACTCCTAAATGGCCCAGTTGTGTTTTTCATTGTCTCCTGCACAGACTGAATTTGCTTTTTTTTTTTTTTTTTTAGAGAGAGAGAGAGAGAGAGAGAGAGAGAGAGAGAGAGAGAGAGAGAGAGAGAGAGAGAGAGAGAGAGAGAGAGAGAGAGAGAGAGAGAGAGAGAGAGAGAGAGAGAGAGAGAGAGATCATGTATCCATCCATTCATCCATCCATCCATCCATGAATACATACATACATACATACATACATTAATACATACATAAAACATACATACCTTCATACATAAATACATACATAGGTTATTTGCACACACGCACATTACGTATAAAAACTGCAGAGCTAATCATGCTTATGTTAAGGAACACTGTTATATTAACCACAGGACCGACCACAGACCGTCCTTATCATCACCACTGGACCTTCCCTACATCACATCACCATGATAATACAACCCATTGTAGTCATTCGTGGGATCACTACAGCTGTTTGGGAAAAATAACAGTGCACGGCATGCTTACAACATACTAAAATACACATGTGACGTTTCACATAAGCATGATTAGGTCTGCAGTTTTTATACGTAATGTTAGAAACACTACACAACTGTGTTGTTGCTGTTATATTTATAATTATTATTATCGCCCGCCTTTAGAATGTGGGGCGATAATGTAATTGCCTACATCTGTGTGTGTGTGTGTGTGTGTGTGTGTGTGTGTGTGTGTGTGTGTGTGTGTGTGTGTGTCCCCATTATATCTCATGAACGACTTGAGTTATCAACATGAAACCTTCAGGGTATCAAGACATGGCCAAAATCTTGGACGAGTTCTAAAATGGGCACTCAGGGTCAACGTCAGGTCACCAAAATGGCTGCCAAGGTGAAACAGTTCTTATCGCCCTCCTTTAGCACCATTCTATCTAATGAACGGCTTGAGCTATCAACATGAAACCTTCAGGATATCAAGATAAAGCCTAAATGTTAGACTTGGCCAACAGCATGTTCTGGCAAGCGATTAGCATTCGGCTCCCGAATGCCTTTCTTTCATTATTAATGCATACCACGTATATTCACCGGTAAAGGGTGGACAACAGGCCTGGTGGCCCCGGGATGAGGGGAGGGGTTGTGTGGTGTCGGAGTGGGGGAGGAGTGGGGTCGATGGTAGCTGGGAAAGAGGGGGTGTAACTGGGGCAGCAGTAGGAGGGGGGAGGTAAGTGATGAGTTGTCGGCGGTGGGACAGGGAATATGTGGTTATCAGATACACAGACGTAAGGACAATCAAATTTATTATTATACAGATTTATAGTGGATTATCAGCAGGAGTAGCAGTTGTGGTATTGTGAGGGAAATTAGACAGTCAGTGGGAAAAGGGGGGTTAGTAGTGGCAGTGTCAATAATGGTAGTAACAGATTCAGCAGTCTTGTGCTAACATTATTTGTGTGGAAGTGATGATGTGACGAATACTGTAATACAGTAGGCGTTATAGGACCGGATGACTAGAAACCCCCTAAGGAATATGACGGCACGCAGTAAGAGGATACCGGAAAGTAACAGCAATAGAAGAGACAGAGACTGAACGAAAATAATGCACGTATGAGGTGAAGCAACAGTAAAGGCCTGGATAACAAGGCGGATGAGGATACCACAACTGTATCTTCGTTGTCTCATAATATTTTCTGTTGTTTTCTTCTAATTTGGTGAATGCTCTCCGCTGCCCATCACAGTGTGGTTTATTCGTCCACATAAAATAATTTTAACATTTGTAAACTTCCCCACAGCTACTGTGGGAATCAGCATTAAAATCACAATCATTCTATATTATAGCTTTAGACAATCCAGGAATAACATATTCACAAAAACTATCACTGACCAGTCGCAGCTTATATATAACTGGTTCTGTGTTTTATATGTATGATGAGGATCCGAAACAGATGAGTCGTGTCTAGACCAGTTTCTCAGGACTCCATGATAACATAGTAGCCTATGTTATAATACATGCTATGTATGTCACGAACGCAAAATGTTTTGCGGGTGAACAGCATGTAAATGTTTCGAATCCAGTTTCATTAAGTTTCTCACCATTCGCCTCATAGCTCAGACCAAACTACCACTCTCAGTTATTCGTTCACCTGCCCTCACTCCAACCCTGGGGTGGGATGTTCGAAAGCTCGTAACGGCCGCTAAGATCATCGTAGCGGGTACGATAATCATAGCGCGCTCGTAAACCACTAAGGGGTATGTTCAAACAAATTTTACGATCCTCCATCCGCCATATTTGCTCGTAGCGTTACGATTTCTGACAAGCACCCTTAAGCTGATCGTAGTGTCGCATAGTGAATGTTTCTCTAATAAACAAACCGAATCATGTGATGCTAAGTTTGTTTATTTACCCTTTTCTGTGAACGAAGATGGAGTTACAAGTGGTTTTACAGGTAGAACTGGCATTACGAAGAGCGATGAGATTTGAGAGGAACTACAAAGACATAATGGATCCATCTGCTTACAGTGGCGAACATTTGTTGAGATATTATAGGTTTCCCAGACAAGAACTTCTTCACTGGTGTGCAAGAGTTGAACCACTAGTTGCACCAGCGACAAGAAGATCCCGTGCTGTGCCATGTCATTTGCAGGTGTTAATGACATTCAGATTTTATGCAAGTGGCTCATTTCAGAGTGTGTTGGCAGACACATTAGTCTTAACACAGGGACGTGTGAGCAGAATAATTAAGAGTGGCACACGTGTTGTACTGAAAATCTCTTAATTAAGGATGTTAAGATGCCAAGAGGTAAGCAAAGAAGGGGAATTTTTCGTTTCTACTGCTTACATGTGTAAATGGAGAAATGGCGTTCCCCCGAGCTAGACCCTATTTTGGATCATATAGCCCCGCTAGGTTACAGGAGCGCCCTACCGCTCCCGGCACGGCAGTCTTGGGCGAGGCTCGAACTCGCAATCCCCCGATTACGAGCTCGATGCTTTACCACTGAGCTATCGTGCCCCCTTACATCTGTAAAAATGCAGACCGATGCACTGTTCATTAAAACATGGTTTAAGTCTGTGGGAGTTGTAATGATACAGTCTGAAGCCAATGATATACTGTATAGTTTATTCAGGTAAAAGGGTCTCAGTTTGGATCTCCATATTTTCAAAATCATCACTACGTTTTGTTAATATGATGTGGATCTTTCACCCACACTATAGTTATACCCAAGGTGATGTGATTGTTCTTCAGCACTGTCTGTCTGTCGAGCCAACCCTGTATTAACGCCATCATCTCATGTGTAAAATTTGCTCGACGAATTCGTTTGGTAGGGGACTCGTCACTTGTCATGTCTTGTATGTCTTGGGATGAATATCGTACTTGTTTGAGTGATGTAATGGCGCGCTTGGATAAGTGTATTTAACATTTTGGAACTCCATTTTGATTGGCCCACAATCTTTCAAGGTTTATGAAATCTTCTTCTGATTGGCTCAGCGACTATTAGCTGGGTTGCATTATGAACGATAGGAACGGAACGGAACGGGTTTTACGATCGCATCATCGTGAGCTACGAGCGTTGCCGCGAGCGGTAGAAGATACACCTTAGCGGTTGTCGTAGCTCACGATCAAAGATGGCCGCTACGAGCGTGTTACGATGATCATAGCGGCGTCTGGCAACGATCTTTTGAACATCCCAGCCCTGACTTCCACTTCCTGCCACCGAAGGGGGTACAGAAACTTTGGTGCGTGGGTGTACACTTTGGGTGCTGGAGCTGTCAATGGGGGGCGGAGAGAAGCAGGCTATGTGCATCGACTGTGGAACCCATGCTAGGGAGTATCTTTTTTTGTCTCTAGTATCTTTTCTTGTCTTTTCTTTTTTTTTTTTTTTTTTACTAATTTCCGCCTTTCTTGTAAAATTTCCCTGAAGTATATTTATCAGTGAGGCTGCAGGTGGATCTCTCTCTCTCTCTCTCTCTCTCTCTCTCTCTGTTTATATTTGTTTTTCTTTGTTTATCTGTTTCTTTCATGTCTTCGTATGATTAATTTCTGACCCTTATAAAATTTTCCTCACATATCTATCTCTGTTTACCCTTGTCTTTATCTACCTGGCTATTAAGCTGTGTGTGTGTGTGTATGTGTGTGTGTGTGTGTGTGTGTGTGTGTGTGTGCGTGTTTGTTGGTTTATTATTCTTTTTTTTCCAATTTTAGTCTGACCTTGGCCATGATTTGATTCTCTCTCTCTCTCTCTCTCTCTCTCTCTCTCTCTCTCTCTCTCTCTCTCTCTCTCTCTCATACACAGACACACACGTCCATCCATCCACCCACCCTACCCCACACCACCACCACCACCACCACCACCACCACCTCCTCTCTCTCTCTCTCTCTCTCTCTCTCTCACACACACACACACACACACACACACACACACACACACACACATGTCAGGACTCCATAATATAATAATACAACTCATAGACAGCTAGACAGTTAGGTAGATAGACAGATAGATAGAAGCACCAAGCCAGGGTGTAAGATAGGTAGTGTATCAGTAAGAATCAAGCAAAAGGAAATTAGCTTGCAACTCTTAAAGTGAAGGAATGCTGTTCCTGCACCGGAAGCTGTACATACAGTACACACAGACATACAGTGTTCAAGATGTTTCCACGACAGTATAGCACACGTGACACGACCCCTGCTAAACGAGAATGTAGCAATCAGAGCTGAGAAAGAGGCTGGCCATAGAACCGGCAGGTAGTGGAGAGATCAAATAAGAAGAGGGGTCCAACTAGACTTTCCTCACTCAGGTTACTCATCGCTACTCAGTTAATCACCACAGCTACAAGTGTGGGAAGCCGACGTCACCATGTGTATCTGCTGAGACGACATCACCATGCGTGTTTGCTGAGACAATGCCACGCCAATCAACGTGTGACTGACACCAGGCACTTCTCACCCACTACTCATTACTCATTATTCACATAGCTCCTACTCATACTCATTTATTTCCACAGTATTGAGTGGGAATTCGACGTTCTATGATGAGGTTCGCCTGTGAGTACAGCTGTTTAACACTACATTCATCAGGCCATGGAATTTCCTGAGTAATATCGTCCATCAACACAGCCCTAGAATTATCAAGAGGAGATCTTTATTAAACTCTGCATTTATCTTCCGAGATCGACAGCTGCTTCGACTCGCCTCTCCGTGTGGCATCTGTATCAAGTGGGTGTAATTATACTTACAAATTTCTTCTCAGTGCTTTAAATTTTATATGTATATACACTGATACACTCACTATCATTTATTACAACTCATTTACTCATCTATTTAGTTAGGACATAAACAAAAGTCGTATTTCATAACACCATACCTTAGCAACATGAATTCTTTTTAACTGAGTGATATGACAGGAATATTTTCACCTCCACCCGTGTTAGTATATACCAAATGATACAGTTAGCAGCCACTGAGGATACACAATTAGGAGAGCACCAGGGCAACACACCCACCCTATAAAATTCACCGCAAACTAAAGATAAAGAAACTAATACCTCAATTCTAGATGATAATGATGATGATTGGCAAACCCCCTTTGATGTAACGAGTGAGAACTTTGTCTCTGACTTGCATACCTATGAAAATATACTTAACAGAGTTCATCGTTAAGGGAAAACCTATTCCACTATTCCCTCACACAACGATAAACAAGTCCAGGTTAAATTAACAGAGCAACCAGTGAAGACGAATACCACAGATCAAACATCCCCAACTAATGTTTACGTCAACCATGAGGATAAAACTGACCCGAAATTCTCTGGCACAGAAAAAGACCATATTGATGTCATTTCACTGGTTAAGCAATGCGAACAGATCTTCGTAAAAAGGCACATTACAGATGAACAAGAGAAAATTGCTATTTTTTTCTCTTGGATTAGTTAGGAAAGATGTCTGGCAGGAAATTTGATTAGGTCATACAAGCTTCTCTGAGCTAAGACATAATTATGATGAATTTAAAACTGAATTTTTTAAGAAATTTTCTGGAGATATGAACTTCTTGCCAGGTATAATCCCAGAATTACATAAGACGTACACCCCAGGCATGTGCTTACTAGAACTAATGAACGAGGTAGAGATGCAGTGTAGCAAAGCAGGGTTGATCGAACACAATCACATTCTAGCAGAATAAGACTGCCTGAGACAGTATCAGTTGTGAAAACAGCTACAACTATCCCAAACAGAGAACAAAATCGATCGCGACCCGAAAGCAGGCAGAGCAAACAACCAAACGCGTCGAGACTACGATCACAAACACCAGGCTACAGGCAGTTTCGTAAGTTTCCACGCAGTCAAAGCAGATCTCGCGCCACAGACACCACTAAATATGGGAAGTCACCTCGTAGATCACAGTCAAGAGATAGGTCCATTCTATGTCATTATTGTCCAAACCAGGACACACTAGAAATGAATGCTTCATCAAAACAAAAGAGGATAGACAAAAGACACAAGGATTTGGTCCGTTCTGTAGACATCATCAGTGCCAAGGGTGCTGGACCAGCAACTGGAAAACAGTAGAAAAATTAGTGTCTATGTTCAAATCGGGGGAAGACCAAGTCACGACAAAAAACGAACAAACGTAAAGAAAAGCAAGTCTAAAATTCACATAGGAGGCATGTTGGGAAATGAGTGTATCTTGATACCAGCTGTATGTGAGGATCAAAACGTTTCCTTATTTTTAGACACAGACTCTCCAGTGAACTTAATAACACAAAAAGAAATAAACAGAATTTTTAAAAATAAGAAGAAAGTAACTTTTCTGGAAGAATCTGATTTAGATTTATATACAGTAGATGGAAAACAAGTCACAGTAAAAGGTATGATAAGGTTAAACATCAGTTTCACAGAGACTACAAGACCAATCTCTGCATTTTTCTATATCGTTGAAAACTTAGCAATTAAAGCTCATATGTTACTGTACTTAAGATGCATGAGAGCAGAGAAAATAACTTTACTCCCAGAAATGAATGGAATAGACTTTGACAATGAATTCATAGAGGAAATACCATCAGAGCCCTCACCGATAAGTAAAAGAGAACCAAAAAGAATTGGTAATGTTAAAAGCTTAAACAAACATACACAAACCGATGACTGTATAGATCCACTCACCCCCACCCCCCAGCCTCCAGGATTAGGAACCCAGGTAACACTACTGATTTATCAGTTTTTCCCGCCCATCTCACCAATGATTTAGTTATACCACCTAACTCCTATATGAAAATTACCATAAAGAGTAAGTTACGGAATAGTACTGTTCTTGTCTTAGAAGAATTATGTAAAGTAAAAGGATTGGCAGGAGAAAACGCATTATGTCAGATGACGACGATGGGCACTCTCAGATATTTCTAATTAATCACATGAATGGGGAAGTACAGTTGAAAAAGTGGACTTGCATAGTAAGTATTGAAAAATGTCCCACCCCTGTGAAGGAAATAGTTATAGCTGGAGTGACAAGTGAGAAAATCTATGGATAGAGAAAGCATAAAAGAGAATTTAATTCACTCAGGTGAATTTGATGAAGAAAATGATTTGTTAACCCTGCTGGAAACACACAGGGACACCATAGCATTACCTGGAGAACAATTAGGGTGTACTAACCTGATTAATCATAAGATTAATGTGCGCCCAGATACACCACCAATTTTCGTATCTGCCTACCGAATCCCACAATCTCAGCGAACACTCGCAAACCAGTATGTCGATGAAATGTTAAATCTTGGAATTATTGAGCCATCAGTCTCTCCGTGGAATGCCCCATTATTCTTCATGCCCAAACGAAATGGAGAAATGCGTGCGGTAGTAGATTACCGTAAACTAAACAATCACACAATCCCAGACAGATTTCCCAAGCCATTGCTAAGCGACATCCTACAGAATATTGGACCAGAAAATAAATATATTTTCCACGATCGATCTGCTAAATGGATATTATCAAATTCCTGTAGAACAGGAGTAATGTAAATACACTGCCTTTTTCACAAATAGAGGACACTATCAATATAGAAGGATGCCCATGGGACTGAGGACAGCCCCGGGCACATTCCAGCGTCATATGAATTGTGTATTGTCCGGAATTTTAGGACAAGGAATATTTGTTTATCTTGACGATATTATCATCGCAACAAAAGATATCACAGAACATCTCCAGAAATTAGACCTATTTATCTATCTATTGCTGGTTTAAAAATTAAGCTTTCTAAATGCAAATTTTGCTTTAAGGAAATAAATTTCTTAGGCCACAGATTAAGTTCCAATGGTATTCACACCACTGATGACAAAATACAGGCAGTGAGAGATTTTCCTGATCCCACTACGACTGACGAAGTTAGACAGTTTTTAGGTCTAGCTGGGTACTATAGGTCATTCGTACCACAGTTCTCTCATATAGCCTTTCCTCTATTCCAACTACTCAAAAAAGATGCTATATTCCAATGGGAAGAAGAACAAAAACATGCATTTAACAAAGTAAAATTTGAACTAACAAATGCACCATGTTTGGCATATCAGGATTTCACAAAACCATTTATTATTTGTACAGATGCATCAGTTAAAGGATTAGGGGCTGTACTGATGCAGGAAGATAAAAGAGGACAGAATCAACTAATTACATTTGCCAGCAGACAAATAAAAGGTGCAGAGAAAAATTATTCCACTACAGACTTAGAGTCACTTACAGTGGTTTTTGCATTACAAAAGTTTCGAGATCTGGTACTATATGGTTACGAAATACGCTTATTCACCGACCATAAACCGCTAGTGGGTATATTTAAAGAATAACTCCTCTCTGGGAAGAGAGCAAGATGGCAATGTACAGTCGAAAACTACAATGTACATCTTCATTATTTACAAGGCAAAATGAATCTAGTTGCCGACGCATTATCGAGGAACCCAAACACAATTCAGGTCGCGGCATTAGATCTCAAAGGAAACATCCCAAACCACGGTGATATCGCAAAAGCACAAAGACTTGACCCAACATGGTCTAAAGTTATATACAAGTTAGAAAGTGGAGATGACATACAATTACCCAAACTGCATGTACCACTCGAACAATTCACAATAATCAATAATACTTTATACAAGATCAACCCAGAACAACCAAAACGCCAAAGAAATAATAAATAATTGGTAGTACCAAATGACATGATACCCCAAGTATTACGAACGATACACGATAGCCCACATGCAGGACATCCTGGAAAAGATAGGACATTCAAACAAGCCCAGTTGTTATATTACTGGCCCTCATTACGAAAAAATATAAACATTCATATTCACAGATGCGAATCATGTGCAAAACACAAAGGATACCCAATTTCACCTGCACCAATGGGTAATTACCCTGTAGCACATCAACCAAGGAACGTTGTCGCGGTTGATTTACTCATGATGCCATTATCATAAAATAATAACCAATACCTATTCGTAGCAATGGATCATTTTTCCTGTTATGTCATTTTAGCTCCAAATAAAGATAAAACAGCAGAGACAGTAGCAAAGGGAATAACAGATAATGTAATATGTCGCTTTACTACCCCAAAGGTACTAATAAGTGATAATGGAGGAGAATTTAATTCTGATATCTTCCAAGAAATATGTAAACAATACAACATCAAAAAGGTTAACGTTTTAGCCTATCACCCAGCATCTAATGGGTTAGTAGAGAGACAAAAAAGTATTAGATGTGCTACGACACATTCTCGGTGAAAATTATGCAAGCTGGGATGATTGGATTCCCAGAGTTGAAGCCTCAATTAGTGGATCTATAAATAAATCCATTGGTGACACACCACATTTCATTATATATGGGACAGATAAAAAATTACCATATGAGCTCCTAGAAAGTCAAAATCTACCCATATACAATTACGATGATTACTCTAAACTCCGTTTACGTGAATTCCAGGACATACACAAAAGAGTCAAAATACAATTGACGATGTCCAAGGAAGAAATGACGGAGGCATTTAATAAAAAGGCAAGAGATTCGCTTATCAGCCTAGGAGACATTCTTTATGGTATAATTCATACGAGAGACAATAAATTATCCCCAAAATTTGAGAGCCCATACAGAGTAATTAACATAGAAGCAAATCAAAGTTTTAATTAGGTCACTGTCAAGTGGAGAAGAGAAACAAGTTCATATTGACCATTTAAAACGAGTTTCAAGGGAATTATCCAATAATTATACAGCCTCGGATACAACCGAACAAGCGAACATAACTCATGAAACCAAGCAAGAAAACAACAATAATTATAAAAATAAATTAAGGTCATATACCAAACAATCAAACATAGGTGCAACTGTTCCAATAAAATCTACAGTACATCATTTACATGATTTAAATATCGATATAAACGCCTTCTATAAATGAAATAACAAGCAAGTTACTGTTTTACGCTAGTCAACCGTAACGCACATCATCACTATCATCGACCACAGCATGACCATAGAAAATTAATAGATTTTTTTTTGTGTCGGTAGGTAACGATGCAGGGACTTGTGCTATGGATTCTCCTCTACATAGCAAGAGGATATGCTCACTTAGACCCCCAACACATAGTACGGCAAGGATGCCTCATAGCTCCAACGGCCATGACATCAATTGTAAAAGATGTCATGAGTACTGAAATCAGTTTCGATTACTTATACGAATTACCTTCTTATCTAGAAAACATCGCGGGACCTTACATGCTGTTCACCTTTGCCCTGCGTATATTTTCACGTTTCAGCCTACTGAAACAGTCCCTTGTGAGATGGCTATCATAAGAAATCACAATATTCATAATCATTCAACTTCACTTTTGCTCCAGATAAGCTTGTACACTATCAACGCATCGGACACTCACAGTTTTTTTTATTTCACTCATAACACATTAGTTTACATAGTCTGTTTGTCCAGATATACCACCATCTCATACATCAGCCTCAGGATTATACATAGCACCAGACTCCTGTGCGGTATTTACACCATCCATGTCCACTTTATCCTCCATCAATCACTACGCCATCCTCAATCATACGCACAAACATTTCCACCCACTGCCTGATATGGACTTAAACATGAGCACAAGTATTAAGCTGACTTCACCTAAGTTTGAAACTATGCAACTGATCAATGAAACAATGAAGCCCTGGGAAGATTTGAGTCTGAGTATGTTCAACCCATATTATGTGTATTGCCCAGCAGCTACTGTCTTTATAATCTTCTGTATTGTATTTGGAGTAGTGCTGTTAGCAATGCACAGAATGCATGCAAGAATTGCAAATTTGGAGTCATTATTTAGTGTGGGTAGAGTAAGCATCAAAGTTAACCCTCCTGAATGAAGTGTAAATATTTTGTATATAGTATTAATATATATATATATATATATATATATATATATATATATATATATATATATATATATATATATATATATAGATAAAGAAGAAGAATGACACATGATATAGAAGTATACCAGTATCATTATCTCTATATGAAATATTAATAGCTCTTACCATAATCTTAACTTTGAACTTTTTTTTTTTTTTTTTTGCATATATGCATTTTACTATTATAAATACACATCTTACAAAATGTCATACAATAACCAATTTAACCATATTGCATTTGTTCAATTATGTATACAACATGTTTAAAATGTAATATTACTGAATCATTGCAATATTAACATGAATATTATATCTATACAATATTATAATCAGTGTTATGTATTAATGGATTAGCATATGTCAATGATGATTGCTGTCAGAGGACCGCCAGCTCGCGTAACCGAGCGATGTCAGGACTCCATATTATAATAATACAAATCAAAGATAAATAGACAGACAGATAGTGATAGATAGATGGACAGGTAGATAGATAGATAGATAGAAGCACCAAGCCTGGGTGTGAGATAGGTAGTGTATCAGCGAGAATCAACCAAAAGGAAATTAGCTTGCAACTCTTAATGTGAAGGAATGCTGGTCCTGCACCGGAAGCTTGAGAGAGAGAGAGAGAGAGAGAGAGACAGAGACAGAGACAGAGAGAGAGGAACAAGGAAGAGGAAGGGAGCATAACAAGGAACACGAAGAGATTAGAGAGAGAGAGAGAGAGAGAGAGAGAGAGAGAGAGAGAGAGAGAGAGAGAGAGAGAGAGAGAGAGAGAGAGAGAGAGAGAGAGAGAGTCATTAGAGAAAACCTTCAAGAATTCCTCAAAAGAAATGATAAATATAGAAGGGTGTGAGAGAGAGGAAGAGAGGAAGGCCGAGGAAGAGATGGAGAGATGGAAAATGATAGACTGACTAGAAGCGTGTGTGAGTGAGGTGGAGGGGGAGACCGGTGGAGAGATGGAGAATGAGAGACTGACTAGGAGTGTATGTAAGTTGGAGTGGTAGAGGAGAAAGGGGAGACCGAGGATGAGATGGCGGGATGGAGAATGAGAAACTGACTAGGAGTGTATGTAAGTTGGAGGGGTAGAGGAGAAAGGGGAGACCGAGGATGAGATGGCGGGATGGAGAATGAGAAACTGACTAGGACAGTGGATGTGAGTGAGGTGGAGGGGAAAACCAAGGATGAGATGGAGGGATGGAGGATGAGAGACTGACTAGGAGAGTGTAAGTTGGAGGGGGAGACCGAGGATGAGATGACGGGATGGATGAGAGACTGAAGAGAAGAGTGTGTGTGAGTGAGGTGGAGGGGGAGACCAAGGATGAGATGGAGTGATGGAGAATGGGAGACTGACTAGGAGAGTTTGTGATTGAGGTGAAGGGGGAGACCAAGGATGAGATGGAGGGATGGGATGTCAAATGGCAGAGAAAAGGGCAACGTAGAGGCGATTTTTTTGTGACTACCCTTTTACGGGATTAAGGCGTTTGGCAATAGATAGATAGATAGACTGGAAAGTTTTCTGTCTATCTGTCTGTCTGTCTGTCTCTCTCTCTCTCTCTCTCACACACACACACACACACACACACACACACACACACACACACACACACACAAATATATATACTGTGTTGATATGTTTGTGTGTGTGTGTGTGTGTGTGTGTGTGTCTGTGAGCGAGAGAGAGAGAGAGAGAGAGAGAGAGGTATGGAGAGGGGGGGTGAGATTTTTATACCTAAAGATAGGTTGAGAGGGCAATTAATAGAGAAAAGAGAGAGAGAGAGAGAGAGAGAAAGTAAAAGACAATCTCACTCTCTCTCTCATTATATCTACCTATCTATCAGTCCAACCATGTATCTATTTTTCTATCTGTCTATTTAGCAATCCATCCATCTATCCATCAATTTATCTATCTATTTCTTCCATCCATCTATCCATCCATCCATCAATCAGAGTTAGATCTAATTATCAGTCTGTCTTTCCATTTATTTATATATATCTAACAGTGTATCTATCTATGTATCTATCTATTTATATATATGTGGCTGTTTGTCTGTCCGTCCGTCTGTCTATCTACCTACCCATCGTTTGTATGTACACTCGTGGTCATAAATAATCACCTATCCTCCTGTACCCCGTGCCTCAGACTGACTCCTTTATGCGCGGCACGTCACAGGGGAGTAAGAGGGGCTGAGAGGGAGGGGCCAGAGAAAGAGGGAAAGGTGGGGGGACGAGTGATGGTGCGAGGGTGGAGTGAAGGAGGGGAGGAAGGGGAGGTAGAGGAGAGAGAATGAATTGCGAAATGGTGGTCACATTATTTGTTTATTGCTTTTCAATCAGAGCATGATATAAGAGAGTTAATATACGGTAGATGAAGCTGTGGTACACCTTGTATAGCGGCGTCAGATAACAAGCTTTAGATAGGTGGTGGTATCAAGGGCTGGCTCGTGAGAGAAATATACTGACGTGACAGATTAAATATTAGTGAGGAGCCAGGTATTTGTGTTTATCCGTGTATTTTGACTTCGGACACTGACTAGAATCTGGATGGCTTTGACTTCCATAATGTTTGTGTAAGAAACGTCCTCTACCATTACATGTGGGTAATATTTGGAACTACGATACATATGTTATGCAACCTCTGACATGGCTGTGTCCACAGTAAATACGATCATTGTCTCGGTATACACTCCCTCTCTTCAGTCACCATCATGTAAACTATTTTATGGCATCTCTATATGAAAAGGTTGTTTAAAATAATTGTGCATTAAAAGGTAAATAAATTTTATGTCTGTGCACATGGGGACATATCATAACGATATCTCTCATTACCTGTTAGAATGAAAATAAACTCCTACCCAGACTCCAAAAATATATCTGTGTCAATATTTACCGACATTGTTCAAGCCAGAGCAACCAGGAAAGCCTTAGTAAGTAGTCCAGTGGCCTCCTGCCTCAATAACCTCTTGCAGTCTTCGTGGCAGCGAGGAAGCAGTGTTCTTGGTGGTTTGCTGATTTCGTCTGAACAGCTCCTACTTGTCCTTGGTGTGCTGGAGGAGGCGGGCCCGAGTCCTCTCGTTCTCTGGCTCCCACGCGTTGACAATCTGGGCCCGCACAGTTTCGATAGGATTGAGATCAGGAGATCGAGCCGGCCAAGGCAAGAGCTCACTCTGTCCACTCCTCTCCTCGAACCGGTGCATAACCACTGTGGCTTTGTAGATAGGACAGTTATCCTAGTACTGAAAGGGAAAGTAAGCGTGGATTAGGCAAAAACAATTTAAGTAAGTGCAAATTAAGAAAATGTTAGATTTAGTTTTACTAGTTTCACATCTGTGCAGATGGGGATCATCTCAACATATATCTCATACCTGCATGAAAACAATTTTCTCTGGATAAGGGAGAGACATCGCCCGGATGGTTGGTAGCATAACCTCTTGCAGTATTTCTAAATAAACCAGAGTTAAACCTCCCCTCACTGTCAGTCAACTCGCCCAGGCAATTGAGGTTAACCCAACCCCAGACATTTAGTGTTGTCCTCCCACTTCTTTCGTCGGTATATATATTTTTGCGCTCATAACGAGTGTTGTTTGGGCGCCAACGGTGGAGGGCTTCATGATTGGTGGATGAAAATGTCTTCTCATCGCTGAAAATAGTACGGGCCCCCCAAATCTAAGTCTTTCACTACACAGTTTTGTGCAAACTCAAGCCTCTGCCTCAGATGCCTCTGTTCCAGCTTTCCCTTAGCAGCTGGAACGCGATGGTGACCGCCTGCATCGTGTAGACGGCGCCTGACCGTCCTGGCAGACACGTCCAGGCGGAGCTGCTCCCTCACAGCCACAGAGTTGGTGAAGGCGTTACGCACCACGTTTGCGAGGATGTGAGCGTTGTCCTCTTCGCTCGTCTGTCTTGGTCTTCCTGGGCTATAATATGATGGTAAATTGAAAATAATAACTGAATAAGTAAGTATGTTAAGTAAAAAGATATATCAGATACTTAAGGAAACAGTAATATACACAAATAGGGAAGAAAATATGTAAATAGACTTCACAAAGCATAAAGTGTTAGTTAAATTGGAAGATAAGCACAGTAGGTAACAAAAACAAATGCACAAACGTACTCGCATAAATGAATATGTAAAACAAACAAAAAATATATGTAAATAAACAGCTGCAGGGAGAGATAAACGAAAGAATAACAATATACTGTCTACCATAAGTCTGATTCAATATATCTGAAACAATGTAATAATTACGTGATATCTTACCCCATGGGGATAGGGGGGTTTCAAGAATACTCCCCCCAGTATCCCTGCTTGTCGTAAGAGGCGACTAAGAGGGTTGGGGGTGGGTTAGTGCCCCACCCCGTAAAAAGAACTAACTAAACAAGCGAATAAAGTGCCTCGGACCAGGACGGACCATATGTTGACGACTAAGTAACGGACAAAGGACATTCTGAGGGTGGGGACGTGGAATGTGAGAGGAGTAAATGATGAAGTGAGAGAGATCGTTCAGATGCTTGAGGATGCAAGAGTGTACATATGTGGACTGACTGAAACTAAATGGGAAGGTGAATGGGTGAGAGAATGGGAATACGGTTTAGGAATATGTGCGGAAGTTAATGAGAATGAGAGGGCAAGAGAGGGAGTATGTCTGATGATAAGCGAGAGGTGGAAGGAGAACATAAGAGTTTGGAACAGTGGGTGCAAGGACTGTATGGGTGAGGATGAAAGTAGGTATACAGGTACAAGCGTGGGTGATTGTATGTGCGTATGCGCCAACAGAGGACCGAGTGGCAAGAGTGAAAGATGAGTTTTGGGCAAGTGCAGAAGCATGTATGGACAAATTTGAGAGGAGCGAGAGAGTGTTTTTGATTAGAGACATGAATGACAAAGTTGGGTATGTACGAGTGGATGGAGTGGTTGGTCAGTGGGGTGTGCCAGCTGAAGTAGATGGGAATGGTAGTGCTTTGGTGGACATCTGTGCTGGTAAGGGGTTGGCAATAGGCAACACCTACTGTACTTTCGGCATAAGATGATCCACAGGTATACATGGAGAGTCATGAGGAGGATGGATGGTGAACTTGTTGAACGAAAGGTAATGATTGACTACGTGTGTGTGGATGAGCGAATGAGAAGACAAGTGTTGGATGCAAGAGTGTGGAGAGGGTGGGGGAATGAAATCTCGGACCATCACTTAGTGATGGGCAAGGTAAGGCTGCAGAGAAAATGGTTGAAGAGACGAAGGGGAAGACAGGAGGAAACAGCTGCTGTGAGAAGAGTGGAGAAGTTGCAAAGATAGTGAGAAAATGGCAGAGTATAAGAGCATAGTGGAAGAAAGATTGGGAAGGTATGAATTAGAGCAGATGGAAAGGGTGGAAGACGTATGTAAGATATTCAAGGAAGAGATAGGCGCAATGTATGAGGTGGTTTGTGGAGTGAGAAAGAGATGCAGGGGTGTGCAAGGGACGGCATGGTGGAATGATGAGGTGGAACGAGCTGTGGAACAAAAGAAAAAGGCATATAGTGAATGGCTAGCGAGTAGAGGCAGGGGAGAAGATGAGAGAGAGAAGAGAGAGGTATATGTGAGCAGGAGAAGGGAGGTGAAGAAACTGATGAAGGAGAATAAGAAGAAAGTGGATGAAGAGTTTGGGAGGAATCTGAGTGTGAAATGGAGGGAGAGTAAGAAATTGTTTTGGAAGGAGGTAAAGAAAGTAAGGCAGTGTGAAAGGGGAAATAGTAGGGGAGTGAAAGATAGGAATAATAGATTGTTGGTGGAGAAGACAGAGAAATTGAGGAGATGGAAGGAGCACTTTGAGGATTTGTTCAATGTAGAGAGTGAGAGCATTGCGAGTATAAGTGGTTAGGGAAAGGATGGGAGAAGAAGAGATGAGAGGAGGGAGGTGAGGAAGAGATCAGTAGGGCAGAAGTAGTGGAAGCAATGAAGAAGATTAAGATGGGAAAGGCCCCAGGAACTGAACTGATGGAGTGTATGGTGAAATGCTGAGGTATGGGGGTGAGATTGTAGTGGAGTGGATATGGAAGTTGTGTAGATTGGCTTGGGAAGAGGGAAGGGTTCCGGAGGACTGGAAATTAGGTATAATTGTTCCTTTATACAAAGGAAAAGGGGAGACAGAAGTATGTGCTAACCATAAGGGTATTTGCCTTCTTAGTGTGACGGAAAAATATATGGTAGAATACTCATTGATAGGGTTAGGTATAGAGCAGAGGAGCTAGTTGGAGAAGAACAAGGGGGATTTAGGAAGGGAAGAGGATGTGTAGATCATATATTTGTTCAAAGATGTTTAGTGGAGAAGTATCAAGAAAGTGTATGCTGCCTTCATGGTTGGTGAAAGCTTATGATAGAATAGATAGGCAAGGTATGTGGAAGGTATTAAGAATATAATCATGGAGTGGAGGGGAAATTGTTGAGTGCTGTGAAGAGTATGCACGAAGGAGCTAGGGCTACGGTGCGAGTGGATGGTGAGCAGAGTGAGTTCCTTGATCTCAGTGTGGGACTGAAACAGGGTTGTGTGATGTCTCCATGGCTGTTTAATATACACATGGATGGGGTTGTAAAGGAGGTGCAAGGTAGGGCAGTAGATGTGGGGTGGCTCTAATGAATGAGGGTGAGATTTGGAAGATTCCGGTGTTGCTGTTTGCTGATGATAAAGTATTGTTGAGTGAAGATGAATGGGAGTTGCAAGGTTTGGTGATTGAATTTGAGACAGTGTGTAGGAAGAGGAATCTGAAAGTTTTTGTAAACAAGAGTAAAGTCATAGTGTTTGAGATGAATTAAGTCACAGAATGCACAGTGAGGTTGGATGGTGAGGATATGGAGAATGTGAGTGCATTCAAGTACTTGGGTAGTGTGATGAGTATGGATGGAACTTTGGGGGATGAAGTGTTTGAAAGGGTACAGCAGGGAAGGAAGGTTCTTGGTTCACTGAAAGCAGTGATGAGAAATAGGGGGGTAAGTATGGAAGTTAAGAAGTCACTGTATTATAGTATTGTGATCCCCACCCTGACGTATGGAAGCGAGGCATGGACCTTGCAAGACGGGAACAAGGCAAGAGTGAGAGCAGTGGAAATGAGTTACTTGAGAGGAGCATGTGGAGTGACATGGAGGGACAGGTTGACGAATGAAGAAGTGAAAGAATATTGTGGGGTGGATGTGGATGTGGTTGAGAAGATTAGGAGAAATACACTGAGGTAGTTTGGACATATGGAGAGAATGGAGAATGAAAGACTGACTAAGAGGGTGTGTGTAGGTGATGTGGAGGGAGGGAGAGGGAGGGGAAGACCGAGGATGAGGTGGAGGGATGAGGTTGAGAGGTATATGAGGGAGGGGGGAGTGAGTTGGGGGGGAGGGTAGTCAAATGGTGGGTGACAGAGCGACTTGGAGGCGTTTTGTCTGTGGCCACCCTTTGCAGGATTAGGGCGTAGGGCTATAGATAGATAGATAGATGTCCTACCATCACCAGTCGTACGAATCGCCAGACTCTTCTCAGTGGGTTATCCAGCGCTTACCTGTTTGCCTGGTCAACCCGAGGTCCCTTACAATGTCGGCTATGCTGTGGCCGGCCTCATGCATACCAATAATGCGGCCTCGTTGCACCACACGGCGTTGGCTGGACTCCATGCTGGTGTAGGTTTGCATGGCCATCCAGCAACCCCAACACCCTCTCATCACCTCGGAATGATATTTTCCTCAGACAAACAACACCTACTTATTCAAATTGGTGGACAGGGCAATAGTGTGTTGTGTTGGAAACGTCTGGCTTCGCAATTACGTTTCATCTGTTACGTCAGTATATTTCTCTCACGAGCCAGCCTTTGATATCACCAATCTAATGCTTGTTATCTGACGCCGCTATACAAGGTGTAATACAGCTTTATCTACCGTACATTAACTCTTATTCATGCTCTGATTGAAAGGCAATAAACAAATAATGTGACCACCACCTCGCATTTCATTCTCCCTCCCCTTCCTTACTCCACACCAGCACCATCACTCGTCACCCCACCCACCTTCCCCTCTCCCTCAAGCCCCTCCCTCTCAGCCCCTCTTACTCCTGTGTGACTTGCCGCGCATAAAGGAGCAAGCCTGAGGCGCGGGTACCGGACAATAAGTGAATATTTATGGCCACGACTGTATGTATATACATGTCTGTTTATATCTGTTTATCTGTGTATATAATTTGTCTACCTACCATCCTCCCGAACATTAAGTTATACACAACATTAACTCTCTCTCTCTCTCTCTCTCTCTCTCTCTCTCTCTCTCTCCTATTTTAATCAAGTAACCAGTTATAAATGAATTGTAATTACTCTGTGTAGATGTAATTCAATAAAAAGCTATATCATTTTTATGAATGATTCGCATTTTGAGGATAAAAACGGTGACACAGTATAAATGTCATACGACTTGTCAGCGTTGCTATTGCGACTGTGTCAAGTGGAATGATACGAGGGACAGCCATGCGTGTGTGGGTCATACTCGGTCAGTCTCCCGCTGTGGAAGCTTGCCCATCATCCTGCTCTTGCGTTCTCCAGTCAAACCAAAGAAAGTCAAAACAAGAGAAAAAAATAAAAATAAAATGAGTGGTTAAAATGAGAGAGAGAGAGAGAGAGAGAGAGAGAGAGAGCACGTGTGTGGCGGCGATGTGGCAACAAAGCAAGCGGTATGCGGTCTCAGGCAGCCCCGCCCAAACTGCCTTGATAAAATAGAAAGCCATATGAGTGGCTGTAATAATTTATTATCACCAAGAACAAAAAACTGTACCGCTGTGCTAGCCTCTGTGCATGTGTGCATGTGCATGTAGGCGGGTGAGTCACACTCATGAGAACACCTGTGCTGGTGTATAGGTGGCTGTAATAAAGACAAATTTATTACCACCAAGGATGAAAGACTATTCCAACCTGACATTGGGGTATGATTTACCACCAACACCTTCACGTCACCCTGTCCCCCGCCATTTCACTGCCCTGCTCCCAACTCACACACCCCTCTCTCTTATACCTCTCCATTCCATCCCTTCATCTCATTCTTGGCCTCCCTCTACCTCTCTCCCCCTCCACCTCACTTACATTCTCCTCGTCAGTCTCTTCCTCTCCATCTTCTCCACTTGGCCAAAGCATCTCAGTGTGTTTCTCCTAACGCTTCCTATCACATCCACATCCACACCACAACGCTCCTTCACATCCTCATTTGTTAGTCTCTTTCTCCACGTGACTCCACAGGCTCCTCTCAAATAACTCACTTCCACTGCTCTCACTCTTGTGTCCCTCCAACAACGTCCAAGCTTCACTTCTAGGCTAACCACTCCTATTCAAAAAATATCTCTATATCTTCAGAGTATAACGTCGTTTCTCTGTTTGTCTATATTTATCTATCAAAGAATATAATCCTTTCAAAATATTTGTTTTTATATTTCTTCTCACTTCCTGTTTCTTTTCTATAATTCCTCTCCCCACTCATCTTCTGTTCCCATCCCTTCCCTTCCCTTCCCTTTTTTGTCCTACCCTCACAAATTTCTTGTACTCAATAGTAAACATGGACAAAAAAATTATTTAATATAATAATATAGAAAAAATTACAATTGCGTATATTGTTAACAATGCAGAAATATTATCCATATAGTAAAATGTGCAACAGCAATACTAGCCTTGCAAACTATGCAAGAAACTTGCCTAATTTGAACAAACAGGCAATTTACCTAATTTGGCATATATATATATATATATATATATATATATATATATATATATATATATATATATATATATATATATATATATATATATATATATATATAGGCTTCACAGCCTGCTTCCAAGGCCCAGTAGTCCTTCATACTATACACCTCTACATGTCACCACTTCGGCGCTAACACCCACCGTCCATACTGAATACATGCTTGGGCTGTCTCATACAGGACTGGTGTATTGGTATTAGCGGGGGTATTTTTACATGTCGGAGGGTCATCTGGTACATCGGTGAAGTCTGTTTGTATTAGTTTCAAATCCTTAAACTGTTCCCTGTCCCAGCGAGGATTTGAATCTGGGTCCGGTAGAACCGCAGGCCACATGCCTCCCCCAATAAATATATATACTCGTATATATATATATATATATATATATAACAGGACAGGGCTAATATATGGCCAGGTCTCCACTATAGGTGGAGGGAATCTTAAAACGAACGAACGAACGCAGGGGTGGAAACAGTACGATAATTATCGTATTTGTACCATAATTCCAGTGCTGTGTACTATGTACTGTAATTACATCTGAATGTACTGTATTTTTTTATTTTATTAAAAAACTTATTAATTTTGAAATACAACTGTTTAAGCCCTGCTTGAGTGGCCTATACTGTTTTTTTTTATTTATTTAATTATTTTTTTTGAGGCGACAATGCACTTGACAGGTTGGTAATGACTGGCTGAATGCAACATTACTTCATAATCTCTGTACTCGTTAGCATTATTAATTAACAACATATATCTGAGGGGGAAATTTGGGTTAGTAAATGTTATTCGGACATGTTGCAATCAGCCAATTATCACCAACCTGTCAAGTGCATCTTCGCCTCCATAAAAAAAAAAAAAAAAAAAAAAAAAAAAGTATAGGCTGGGGCGGAGGCCGAGGACGGGTCATTATGAGCTTCTCAACTGCAAGGCATAATGACCTGCCAAGGCCATTATAGTTTTTTATATATTTTTATTCATAAGGTGGGGGGAGGAGAGAGACAGGTGGACATGGGAGGGACAGAGGCCATTGGGTTGGGGGATATGCCTTTAATCTTGGGAGGACAGGGATGCTGGTGGTGAGGGGAGGAGGGAGGACTCAGGGATGGTGAGAGCTGGTGGCGTCGGGGGATTAGTGGGAAGAGAAAGAAGGCTGAAAATACGAAACAAGGAATGGGAAGATTTGCCGAAGAAAGCAAAAAGATAGGGTATGGAAAGACAGGAAGCCTTAGTGTGAGAGGGTAAGGAAAAAAAAAAACAAGAAGTGTTTATATGTGTATGATAAACAGAGGTGTAAGGAGTGCCACAGTGTGCCACTCATTGGCACTTTAGCCAAATATGAATTGTTTTGTCAAGGTAGGAGTAATATTCAATTCATCATCTTTTTCTGTGCACTACTGGACATGGGCAATATGACTATGGCCAAGAGAATAAGCAGTACAAAAGGAACAGACAGGCAACATGGATTAGGAGAGTTACGACAGCGGGGGTGGTAGTGGTAATTAACGATAATCCCAGCTACACCTGTGTCTGGTTAAGCTCCGTCGAACAGTCTAGTTTTGCTGGACAAAGAGCCAATAGAAATGAAGTAAGGATATCAACGATCATAAAGCTAGCTTCTCATTGGTTAGGGTCACCTAGCCGAAAAGAAACACTAGACTGGAGTCATGAGGCGGCGTCGTGACCTCATATATGACGTGTTAGCCTCTCTGATAGGTTTTGCTGACGCTAGACCAATAAGAAGGAAGATACCAAGACAGGACAATTTACACAGGGTTTTCATTGGCTACAGGCGTTGCTGAATCCTTGACTCATAGCTAGTTTTAATGGTGAAATATTTTTTTGTTTTGTCCATGTTTAAAATAAAATGACATCCCATGTAATTTAGCGAATTATTTCTTCTTCCATGAATTAGAATATGGTAAGCCAAGAAATCATACGGTATAGAGCTAAGGTATTACATATACATTTTTGTCATTGTCAAAATAAACTATAATAATGGTATTGATGCACTAAATGGCAGAAATGTGCTTAAGTTTTGGAAAATATATAGCTGTACGATAATCTTGGCGGCGCAGTGCGACAACCTCGGATCCGAGAATTTCCAATTTTCAAATCCCTGCAAGACAGTGATGCCAAACATGGGGAATTTTCCCTAGATTTGGGGAATTCATGGTACTGATGGGGAAATTGGGAATTCAGGTCAAATTATGGGGAATTTTTACTGTGCATTAAATCTTCCTTCAAAATTTGGGGAATTTTCACTGTGAACTAAATATCTTTCTTGATAGTTACGTTATACTTCTATCTATCTATCTATTATCTTCATTAAGAAAAAAAAAAAGTATCGTGCTGCATTTACCATAACTGGTTCATCTAAGGAAATGAGATTTTAAAGGTAAAAAGCTAAACAGTATCTAAGTTATTTATTATACTTTTTAATTACAACATTCTACATTCATGGTGACAATGCCTTTTTGGCAATTGTGTAGTTTGTAAGTAACTTGTCAATTTTGTTCTGTTATTAGTCGAGTTGGACTAAATTAGACACGTAGTATACGGGAATAAGACCAGCAACTCTGCTGGTTGGACAAGGACGAGGGCTCACAGCAAACGTACGGGTACAAATTGCGACTCCAATGCTTCCATTCTAGGGTAATTTTAGGGTAATCACAACCCCCTATGGGGGGTAAACAATACGAAAACAAAACAGAAATTCGCTGTCAACAAAAACATTAGTTGGATTACTGCAGTCAGTGCTACCTGAAAGAGGGTCCTTGTTTCAATTTGCCAGTTGACAACACCCTTATTAGACGTATGAGATCAGAAAGTAATGTGTGACGCTAAACAGAGTGATTCAGACTGAAATGTTTATAAAAGACAGTAGCTACTGTTTAAAGGTATGTTATTGTAAAATGTCAGAATTATCTTAAGTGCTGAATGATGGAGTGTTCATAGTAGTGAACAGGAAAGAACAGATTGTACTTGGCTTATAAAGTTAAAATATATAGGTTTATATTATAAGAAAATGGTATAACTAAGTAGTACGATGAAAAGGATTTTAGTTGCCACAAGGCGTTACGATTTTTTGTGACAAATTATTTTACTTCTTAAAGCATTAAGGTCATCTGTAATAATAAAGGCGAGTGTGTGTATGTTTGTTACCTATAAACTCGGCTCCTTCAGGGTCTTCCCCCACATATGATACACTGTCTGAATCAGCATGATCCAGGGAGTGTTTTGGTATATAATTTATTAGGATTTATTGTATGTTGAAAAGTTCTATTAGGTATATTGGCCGAAGGCCCAATCAGCCCTCCGCAGGAGCTAACTGAAAAGGTCCGCCCTTTTCGGCTAGTATTATATAAACCAAAGACAAACCAACTCATGTGATATATATATATATATTTTTTTTTTCATTATTCAAGTCCCCGTAATCCTCCCTCCCCCACCTTACATTACTGTACGAGTATAAATTGGTCAGTGTGAGTTGATGCTCACAACTGGAACAAAGATTATATGTTCTGCATACAATATTATGAATAGAATGTGCGATGAAAGAGGATTTTATATACTAGTACAGTAGCGTGCAATGAATGCTTCTCTTTTCCCACAACAAATCATTCATGTATAAAAACATTTATTACAGATATAACTCATAACATTAACATATTAATTATGTATGGAAGTTTAAAAAATGGGGAATTTCTTTTCAATTTGGGGAATTTGCCCCTCAGATCTGGGGAAGTTTGAACCAGAGCATCTGGCAGCACTGCAGCAAGAAGCTCAGTCACCTACAAGCATGGAAGGGGTACAGACGTCGCTCCTCCTTCTCCTTGTAGGGGGAATTTTAGTCTCCTCCAACTACACCACTACATATCATGGGTGAGGGGGTATTGTTTGTCACTATTATAACCCATTTATTTTTTTAAATATATCAAACTGCTCAAAAATTCAGTTTTGAAATTACTGGTAAAGGCAATGTGATGGTTTTTATAATAGAACTCATAGTTTTATCTTTATTATCTTTAAATATATCTCTTGGTTATTTTGAAGTTTCGTCAATGAGAGAGAGAGACAGAGACAGAGAGAATCAGATACTCGTCTCACACTACTTTTCACTCTCTCTCTCTCTCTCCCTCTCTCTCTAGCATGAATTAATCGATCCAGACGCTGGACAATGATTCGGTTATTCTCTCTCTCTCTCTCTCTCTCTCTCTCTCTCTCTCTCTCTCTCTCTCTCTCTCTCTCTTTCCTTTTCCAATTATTAAAAAGACAATAATTCTGATAAGGAACCACTGTTTTAGGGCTGATTTGACTAATAACCAAGAAGATTCAGAGATGGACAACTACAATGCGTTCACTCTAACCTGGCAAAGATCCCTAACCCTTTTTGGCTCATTTGATGGCCAGGTGTAGTCAGACTGGAGAAGTATTTGACTAGTAACCAAGGAGACTCATTCATTAATTTGTCATGGCTTTTTATATTTTGCTTCTGTGGGGTTTAATTCACACACACACACACACACACACACACACACACACACACACACACACACACACACACACACACACACACACACACACACACACAATTAGTTTTTACAGAAGAAAAAAATTTTGAGAGGGACTATGTGGAACACGCATGTCCACACATACTACCAGATATACAAATAGCAGAAAAAGTAATACAGGAGGAGTTGAGTGGATTAGACAGAGGAAAAGCAAGTGGTCCTGATGAAATTTCATGTTGGGTATTACGAGAATGTGCAAAGTAGTTAAGTAAACCATTATTTTTAATTTTCAAGAAATCCTTGAGTCAAGGTAAACTACCTGATATTTGGAAAAAAGCAAATATTGTCCCCTTATTCAAGAAAGGAAATAGACAAAATCCACTCAACTACCCACCAGTATCACTGACCAGTGTTGTAAGCAAGGTATTAGAAAAACTTATAAGAAAAGCTTGGGTAAAAGAACACAGTATGATAACAGAAAGACAGTTTGGTTTCAGAAAAGGAAAATCATGTGTTACTAATCTGTTGAGCTACTATGACAGAGTAACAAACACAATACAGGGAAGGGAAGGATGGGTGGACAGTATCTATTTAGATTTCAAGAAAGCTTTTGACACAGTACCACACCAAAGACTTTTATGGAAACTGTACCATCAAGGAGGAATTCGAGGCAAACTTTTTTGTTGGATGCAAGACTTTCTCATAAAAAGAGAAATGAGGACAGTACTTAGAGGAAACTACTCATCATGGAAAGAAGTGACTAGTGGAGTACCACAGGGTTCAGTGCTGGCATCAATCATGTTTTTAGTGTATATAAATGATATAAACAGTAACACTGGAAATGAGAGCTATATGAACATGTTTGCAGATGATGCAAAAATACAAAGGAGAATTACTAACACAGACTCTTGTAGGGAGCTACAAGAAGAATTAAACAAACTTCATGAATGGAGTAGTACATGGCAAATGGAATTCAATGTGGACAAGTGTCATATAATCAAGTTTGGTAAAAGTGGAAAAAGACCTGATTGGGATTATAAGTTAGGAAATAAAACCCTATACACATCAGAAAGAGAGAAAGACCTAGGTGTGATTATCAATAACAGACTATCTCCGGCTGACCACATCAGCGAGAAGGTACGGAACATGTATACACTGCTTGCAAATATGAGAATAGCATTCACATACATAAATGAAGACATGCTAAGAAGGATAATAACATCATTCATTAGACCAACCCTGGAATATGCATCAGTAGTCTGGAGTCCTCATCTCAAAAGGCATATAGACAAGAATGAAAAAGTTCAAAGGGCTGCTACAAGATGGATACCAAGCTTAAGAGACCTAAGCTATGAAGAAAGACTAAATAAACTGAATCTACCAACACTACAGGAGAGAAGGAAAAGAGGTGACATGATAATGCTATGTAAGTGCATATCAGGAAAGGAGAAAATAGACATAAATGATTACTTAACATATGGAGAAGCATCAGCAAGAGGACACTGCAAAAAACTGCATAAGAAGAGAGGTGATAAAGACGTAAGAAAATTTAGTTTCCCAAACAGAGCAATTGATCAATGGAATGCACTACCGAATGAAATAGTGTGTGCCAAAACAATTCACAAATTTAAGGATATGTACGATAAATATGGTTTAAGACACGGGACAGTACGAGCTTGACTCATTCCTGTAAAGATACAATTAGGTAAGAACAATTAGGTAAGAACACACACAC
>NC_136964.1:1119208-1124208 GCF_032717465.1 Coenobita brevimanus
CAGTGAGAAGTACAACGAGTTAATAAATATAATACACGGAGGCCAAGATAGATATATCCCTTCAAAACCGTTTAGAACGAATAATTCAGAACCAAGATGGTTAAACAACAGATTAAAATCTCTCATAGGCCAAAGGAAAGGAATATATAGAAAAATAAAACGTGAAGAGGAACACTTACGTAACCGATACACGATTTTAAATAGAAAAGTAAAGAGGGAGATAAGAAAAGCAAAGAGAAGTTATGAAATTAAGGTTGCCAGTGAATCAAAAGAAAACCCCAAGGGTTTTTATCAAATGTACCGTACGAAAAATAAAGATAGGATAGTACCACTCAGAACAGAATCAGGTGACATTACCTTTGAAGATAAAGAAATGTGCTCCATCCTAAATAATTATTTCATATCAGTATTCACCAAGAAAAATCTAGACCTGGTCCCTCAAGCAGCAAATATTTACGATGAGAATACGGAAAATATTCTTAGTAAAATAACCATTAGTAAGGAGGACGTATTGAAAGAAATCAATAAGTTAAAACCTCAAAAATCGCCAGGTCCGGACGATATAATTGCAAAAATTATAAAAGAAACCAAAGAAGAATTATGTCAGCCACTTTTAACGTTATTTAATGACTCTTTAAGTTCAGGAGAAGTTCCCGAGGCGTGGAAGACCGCAAAAGTAGTGCCCATCTTTAAAAAGGGTGATAAATCAGCTGCGTCGAATTATCGTCCGATAAGTCTAACGTCAATAGTAGGAAAAATGTTAGTCAGTTTTGGCAAATAAGATTAGAGAACACTTAGAAAGATTTAATCTTATAAACGAAAGTCAGCACGGATTCAGGCAAGGACGATCCTGCCTTACAAACTTGTCATTCTACTCGGAGGTCTATGAGACAGTAGATAGTGATAAAGCTTACGATGTTATTTACCTGGACTTTAGTAAAGCTTTTGATAGTGTCCCACACGAAAGGTTAGTTAGAAAGGTTCGAGCACACGGTATGGACGGCAATATCTTAAAATGGATAGAATCCTGGCTGAAGGGACGAAAGCAGAGAGTATTAATAAATGGAACTAAGTCGGATTAGGGATTAGTAACTAGCGGTGTACCACAGGGTTCAGTACTCGGTCCCTTATTATTTATTATATATATATATAAATGATCTAGACTTAGGAGTCAATACCAGCATCAGCAAATTTGCCGACGATACAAAAATAGGGCGTATCATTAACTCGACTGACGATTGCCATAACTTACAAAAAGACCTCGATATATTGTCCAAATGGTCTAGAACTTGGCAAATGGAATTTAACGTTGAAAAATGCAAAGTACTTAACGTAGGCAAGACCGTTGGAGACACTAAATACAGCTTAGATAACAAAGAAATTAGCAAATTGGAATGCGAGTGGGATCTAGGAGTTATGATTAGTAACGGCCTTAAACCAAGGCAACAGTGTATTAATGCGAGAAATAAAGCAAATAGGGTCCTACGATTTATTTCGAGAAGCGTGAGCAATAGATCATCAAAAGTAATACTGAAATTTTATCTAGCATTAGTAAGGCCACATTTAGACTACGCAGTACAATTTTGGTGTCCTTACTATAGAATGGATATCAGTTCGTTAGAAAATGTACAGAGAAGAATGACAAAAATGATACATGACGTCCGGAACCTGTCATATGAAGACAGACTGAAAAGACTAAGTCTGCATTCGCTTGAGAGGCGTAGAGTAAGGGGAGACTTAATTGAGGTGTTTAAGTGGATGAAGGGTATAAATAAAGGAGATATTAGTAAGGTACTTAAAGTGAGCATACAGGATAGAACTAGAAGTAATGGTTTCAAACTAGAAAAATTCCGTTTCAATAAGGAAATCGGTAGAAATTGGTTTGGTAATAGAGTAGTAGACGAATGGAATAAGCTACCTAGTAAAGTAGATGCTGTCTCTTCCACTGAGAGTTTCAAGCATAGGCTAGATAAGCATATGACAAATAAGGGGTGGATATAGAAAAAAGAAAATCTTATAACCAATACCAATTCATAATTTTTCCCTTTCAGGTTACGCTATGATAGTCTCTATTCTCCTTTCACACTTTCCTGTAAAATGTCCACGCCAGTTTTTCTATACTGCGTGGTGTTCTTTCTGACTTTTTCCTGCCGGCTTCGGCTGGAGGGTTTGGAGGGCGGGGGAGAGCCTTCTTCTTTGCTATCGTTATCTCATTCTAGTAGTTCAGTTACTCTTCTAGGAGCTGCCTAGCATGGGCCAACCGGCCTACTGCAGTTATCCTCTCTTCTTATGTTCTTATTTTCTTATGCCTCTCCTCACATTGCCTCTCTTCTCTCCTAAACTCCTTCTCCCCTGTCTCTCCCGTTTCCCCTGTATAGGACTGGTCGTGTCACGTGTAAGGGCACGGGGGTGTGGAACCTTCCCGAGCCTGGGGAGTTTCCGATCAGGCGTCATTGTGCTGTGGGTGAAATTCCTTAACTGAGAATGTGCATCGCTGTTTCCTCTAGCCCTCTCGCCTAGGCACGACTTTCATCTAACTTCTATATTATATACACACGTTACTAGCTATTATGCAGTGTGTTATATTTTGGTGCCCTTACACACACACACACACACACACACACACACATAATGCTTACTCTCCCCAACAGACACCAGCTTTGGCGAATCCAAAGGGCAGGGCTCAATATCTCGTCTCTCGGGACAAAAGTGGATTTGTGGGGTGGAGGGGATGAGTGGGTGGATGCCAGAGTCCCACCCAACTACACCAACACGCTCGCCCAAACACTCCACCAGCAAGGAGTGAATTATACTGTGACGATGTCGGATATTCAGAGGTGAGAGAGTTACATAGAGTTACATAGATACACAGACCATATGGTCCCTACGAGGCGGTCCGGCCTTAACACTAATACAGTGCTATAATAATTATTGGAGCAGAAGAAAAGGATAGCACAGCAGAAGGCTCTCTCCCCCACCCTCCAGACCCTCCGGCATTTGCCGTACAGGAAACAAGAGAGGAAGTAATACCTTGCAGGAAAGAAAAACCTGAAGGAATTTTATAGGATCGGCAGAAAGGAAAATAATATGAAAATGGAAAATTTGGGTATACAGTCACATACTTCCTCTATGCATGGACTTTTTTTTACTGACTTTTTTTTTTTTTCATATAAAACAGATGAATAAAATATTTGTTTATTATATTTGCCCAAAATATTGTCTGTGTTGATTACTAGTTTAGGTGTATTGTGTTTAAATATTTTTTGGTATCTCATTCCCAGGGAGTTTATTCCAATAGAGTAAGTGAAGAAGTTTTTGGTTGTATCAAGATTAGCCCTCCTTGCTTGCAACTTCATACCATTTCCTCGAGTTACAGTCTCGGCAATTACTGTGAATAGCTTGCCTGAATCAATGTTTCTAAAGCCTTTCAGAATCTTAAAACCATTCAATCAGCTGTCCCCTGAGTCTCCGTTTTCTAAGAGAGAATAAGTTTAATTCCCAGAGCCTCCCGAGATATGGTTTGTTCCTCAGGGACGGGATTAACTTGGTAGCCCTACGCTGGACAGCTTCCAGTATTTCTATATCTTTAACTAGGTGAGGCGCCCAAAATTGCACTGCAAACTCTTAAGTGTGGCCTGTCTATGCTCTTGTATAGGGGGATTACAATATCTTTGCTTTTATATTTAAAATGTCTTTTGATGAAGCCTAGGGCCCTGTTGGCTTTATTGGCAGCAGAGATACATTGAATTGAACATTTTAGGTCGTCTGAAATTAGTATGCCTAGATCCTTAACTAGTGAGGACTTGCTAATGATTTGGCCCTTCATTTCGTAATCATACCTTTTGTTTTTCTTCCCTCTTTGCAGTACCTGACATTTACTTACACTGAAGGGCATTTGAAATTTTTCTGACCAGCTGACAATTTTGTTAAGATCATTTTGAAGGCTAATTCTGTCTTCTTCAGAAAATATAGTGTTGCCGATTTTTGTATCATCCGCAGATTTAGAAATGAAGTTGTTTAGGCCCACATCGATATCGTAAATATATATAATAAATAGGACGGGTCCCAA
Organism: Coenobita brevimanus; assembly: GCF_032717465.1. NCBI lineage: Eukaryota > Metazoa > Arthropoda > Malacostraca > Decapoda > Coenobitidae > Coenobita > Coenobita brevimanus. The sequence goes on from NC_136964.1 coordinate 1,123,278, forward strand.
CACCAATCCCTGAGGAGCACCACTGGTCACTGGAGCCCAGTCTCACTCCATTCCATTTATAATGACTCGGTGCTTTCTCTCACCTAACCAGCAATGTATCCACCTATGAATATTTCGGTCAATTCCAAGTGATCTTACTTTTGTCATTAGTTTATCATGTGGCACTTTGTCAAAGGCTTTCTGGAAGTCTAAGTAGATTATATCAAGTGACCTGGTACAATCATTCATTTTAAAAAGTCTCGTAAAACTCAATTAAATTTGTCACGCATGATCTCCGCGTTCTAAAGCCATGCTGGCCGTTCCTATTTACGTTATTAGTTTCTAGGAACTCAATTATCCTATCTCTAATTAATGATTCGAGGATCTTTCCCAAGACAGAGGTTAGGCTAATTGGTCTATAATTACCTGGTTGATCTGTACTGCCCTTTTTACATATAGGAGTCACGTTAACCTTTCCTTGTTGTAGGGACTTGGTAAAGATACATATTAGAGGACTGCATATTACATCCACCACATTGTTCAGTATTTTAGGGTAGAAACTGTCTGGGCCGGGAGTCTTATTACTGTTCATTTTATTAAGTTTATCTCTCACGTCATTACTGCTAATATGCATAATAGTTACTGCGTTTTGGACTGATATTTGATGCTCTTCGATGGTGTCATTGGCGTCTACTGTGAAAACTGAACTGAAAAGCTTATTTAAAGGAGAGAGAGAGAGAGAGAGAGAGAGAGAGAGAGAGAGAGAGAGAGAGAGAGAAACGAATCTTGCTAAATGTTTCAGGAAAAAGAAGAGAGAACGAGTAAGTGAAAGAGCGAGGCAGCGTGAGAGTTGAGAGAGTGAGACAGGAAGAGAAGGAGGGAGAAAATTAGAGAAAATATCTTACTCTTACTAAACACTGTGTGAGAGAGAGAGAGAGAGAGAGAGAGAGAG
>NC_136964.1:1131708-1134208 GCF_032717465.1 Coenobita brevimanus
AACGTCCCGCAGGTTTATTTACATTCCCGTGTCGGTGTGTGTGGTGGGGTGGTCCAGAATTATCGCGTTTTTCGTTAATTATTCGGTAGGTATGGAGGCTGACAGTGATTCTTCGTGACTAGGATGAACCTGTGCAATAGATGTTACAGACTGGGGCCGCTAGGGTGAGTATTTGGTGAGATATTTCGAATTTAAATGTCATCACTCCCGCCATTTGTCACTGGCTTTACCTGAATCCCTGTCCGCTGCAAGGCTTTTATATCTGTTAACACACACACACACACACACACACACACACACACACACAGGCAGAGCACAATACTTTATTATTGTTATATGTTGTAGCTCTCTCTCTCTCTCTCTCTCTCTCTCTCTCTCTCTCTCTCTCTTACAAATTGCGTTAACAGTATTGAATTATGATTAAATTCTCACTACTGCTCGAGGTAAGACAATGATTGACAGGAGACAGCTACTCTCTCTCTCTCTCTCTCTCTCTCTCTCTCTCTCTCTCTCTCTCTCTCTCTCTCTCTCTCACACACACACACAACATATATATTCTTTTAATTTTTATCTCAGTACTCAACACCACACAAGTCTCCCTAACACCTCATCCTCAGCGATTTATTTCCCATCTTCCATCTTCACTAACCCCTCAAATAACCCCCTCTCTCGCCCCCCCAGGCCCCACGGGGTTCTCAGAGCTGGAGACGCAAGCAGTGAGGGATTATATCAATGAATTACAAAGTACAAGGAATTTGACAGCTTTCTTCACCATCCACTCATACCTTCAGCTGTGGCTGTATGCGTATGGCTGGAGTGGAGAGTCGGTGCCGGAGGAGCCTGAAGTGGTACGTACACAGAATTACGTACATGGATATATACGTACATACATGCATAATATATACACATACACACTGCCTCCAACAATACCTTAGTGGACACACACACACACACACACACACACACACACACACACACACTACCTCACAAACAGTACCTCATTGCACACACACACACACACACACACACACACACACACACACACACACACACACACACACACACGTACATACATACATACATACACACTACATTATTACTGTTCACTTTATTTACCTCATAATTCGGCCAGGAAGATATCAGCTCCCAAACGGTTGAGATTTGGACTCATGTTGGTGCTTTGTTGATAGATAAATAGATAGACAGATAGATAGATAGAGCAACAATGGTCCATTACTTAACATTCTGAGCTTGCACGTGTAGGGAAAAGATTTGTATATATTAAAATTATGTGAGAGGGAGAGGGAGGCCGAGGATGAGATGGAGCGATGGAGCGGAGAGGTATATGAGAGAGGGGGGGGCGGTGTGGTGTGAGCTGGGAGCAGGGCAGTGAAATGGCGTTGGACAGGGCGACATGGAGGCGATTTGTTTGTGGCCACCCCTTACGGGATCTAGGCGTCTGGCAATAGATGGATGGAAAATGATGTGTGTTATTGGCTCTCGTGCTGTCGATAGGCGATGAATGAAGGCTCCTGTGTGTATATTTGATTTTTCTTCTTTTTTTCAGAGTCGTGTTGCTCAGATTGGAGTTAACGCGACTGAGTCAGTACACAACACACAGTATAGGGTTGGTTCCTTCTACAACCTTGTACGTAAGTAGTGGTAGTAGTAGTAGTAGTAGTGGTAGTAGTAGTGGTAGTGGTGGTGGTGGTAGTAGTGGTAGTGGTAGTGGTGGTGGTGGTAGTAGTAGTAAAAAAATATGGATAATAATAATAATAATAATAATAATAATAATAATAATAATAATAATAATAATAATAATAATAATAATAATAATAATGAAAGTAGGAGCATCGTTGTAGATCTTAGTACTAACATAATGATAACAATAATAGAAATGATAATGATAATAATAATAATAATAATAATAATAATAATACGGTAATAATAATAATAATAATAATAATAATATTATTATTATTATTATTATTATTATTATCTGTCTATCTCTCTATCTATCTATATCAGTAAATCTATCCATCAATCAATCTATGCCCAGTTTTCTACTTTTGTCTATCTATCCATCAATCCATCTATCTATCTGTCTGTCTATCTATCTATATATCTATCAGTCTATCTATCTATCTATCCATCCATCAATCCATCTATCTATCTATATATATATCTATCAATCTATCTATCTATCCATCTGTCTGTTTATCTATCCATCAGTCTATCTATCAATCCGTATCTACCAGTAAATCTATCCATCCATCTATCATTCTATCTATACCCATTTCTGTATGTGTCTGTCTGTCTGTATATCTATCTATCAAACCATCTGTCTATCTGTTTATCAGTTAATCTATCCATCAATCACCTATACCCAGATTTCTACACATCTCTGTCTATTCATCAGTCCATCAATCCGTCTATCTACCCATCCATCTATCTGTCTATCTATCTATCCATCTATCTACCAGTAAATATATCAATCCGT
>NC_136964.1:1139208-1166708 GCF_032717465.1 Coenobita brevimanus
AAAGAGGGGGTGTAACTGGGGCAGCAGTAGGAGGGGGGAGGTAAGTGATGAGTTGTCGGCGGTGGGACAGGGAATATGTGGTTATCAGATACACAGACGTAAGGACAATCAAATTTATTATTATACAGATTTATAGTGGATTATCAGCAGGAGTAGCAGTTGTGGTATTGTGAGGGAAATTAGACAGTCAGTGGGATAAGGGGGGTTAGTAGTGGCAGTGTCAATAATGGTAGTAACAGATTCAGCAGTCTTGTGCTAACATTATTTGTGTGGAAGTGATGATGTGACGAATACTGTAATACAGTAGGCGTTATAGGACCGGATGACTAGAAACCCCCTAAGGAATATGACGGCACGCAGTAAGAGGATACCGGAAAGTAACAGCAATAGAAGAGACAGAGACTGAAGGAAAATAATGCACGTATGAGGTGAAGCAACAGTAAAGGCCTGGATAACAAGGCGGATGAGGATACCACAACTGTATCTTCGTTGTCTCATAATATTTTCTGTTGTTTTCTTCTAATTTGGTGAATGCTCTCCGCTGCCCATCACAGTGTGGTTTATTCGTCCACATAAAATAATTTTAACATTTGTAACCTTCCCCACAGCTACTGTGGGAATCAGCATTAAAATCACAATCATTCTATATTATAGCTTTAGACAATCCAGGAATAACATATTCACAAAAATTATCGCTGACCAGTCGCAGCTTATATATAACTGGTTCGGTGCTTTATATGTATGATGAGGATCCGAAACAGATGAGTCGTGTCTAGACCAGTTTCACAGGACTCCATGATAACATAGTAGCCTATGTTATAATACATGCTATGTATGTCACGAACGCAAAATGTTTTGCGGGTGAACAGCATGTAAATGTTTCGAACCCAGTTTCATTAAGTTTCTCACCATTCGCCTCATAGCTCAGACCAAACTACCACTCTCAGTTATTCGTTCGCCTGCCCTCACTCCAACCCTGGGGTGGGATGTTCGAAAGCTCGTAACGGCCGCTAAGATCATCGTAGCGGGTACGATAATCATAGCGCGCTCGTAAACCACTAAGGTGTATGTTCAAACAAATTTTACGATCCTCCATCCGCCATATTTGCTCGTAGCGTTACGATTTCTGACAAGCACCCTTAAGCTGATCGTAGTGTCGCATAGTGGATGTTTCTCTAATAAACAAACCGAATCATGTGATGCTAAGTTTGTTTATTTACCCTTTTCTGTGAACGAAGATGGAGTTACAAGTGGTTTTACAGGTAGAACTGGCATTACGAAGAGCGATGAGATTTGAGAGGAACTACAGAGACATAATGGATCCATCTGCTTACAGTGGCGAACATTTGTTGAGATATTATAGGTTTCCCAGACAAGAACTCCTTCACTGGTGTGCAAGAGTTGAACCACTAGTTGGACCAGCGACAAGAAGATCCCGTGCTGTGCCATGTCATTTGCAGGTGTTAATGACATTCAGATTTTATGCAAGTGGCTCATTTCAGAGTGTGTTGGCAGACACATTAGGCTTAACACAGGGACGTGTGAGCAGAATAATTAAGAGTGGCACACGTGTTGTACAGAAAATCTCTTAATTAAGGAAGTTAAGATGCCAAGAGGTAAGCAAAGAGGGGGAATTTTTCGTTTCTACTGCTTGCATCTGTAAATGGAGAAATGGCGTTCCCCCGAGCTAGACCCTATTTTGGATCATATAGCCCCGCTAGGTTACAGGAGCGCCCTACCACTCCCGGCACGGCAGTCCCGTTCAGGGCTCGAACTCGCAATCCCCCGATTACGAGCTCGATGCTTTACCACTGAGCTATCGTGCCCCCTTACATCTGTAAAAATGCAGACCGATGCACTGTTCATTAAAACATGGTTTAAGTCTGTGGGAGTTGTAATGATACAGTCTGAAGCCAATGATATACTGTATAGTTTATTCAGGTAAAAGGGTCTCAGTTTGGATCTCCATATTTTCAAAATCATCACTACGTTTTGTTAATATGATGTGGATCTTTCACCCACACTATAGTTATACCCAAGGTGATGTGATTGTTCTTCAGCACTGTCTGTCTGTCGAGCCAACCCTGTATTAACGCCATCATCTCATGTGTAAAATTTGCTCGACGAATTCGTTTGGTAGGGGACTCGTCACTTGTCATGTCTTGTATGTCTTGGGATGAATATCGTACTTGTTTGAGTGATGTAATGGCGCGCTTGGATAAGTGTATTTAACATTTTGGAACTCCATTTTGATTGGCCCACAATCTTTCAAGGTTTATGAAATCTTCTTCTGATTGGCTCAGCGACTATTAGCTGGGTTGCATTATGAACGATAGGAACGGAACGGAACGGGTTTTACGATCGCATCATCGTGAGCTACGAGCGTTGCCGCGAGCGTTAGAAGATACACCTTAGCGGTTGTCGTAGCTCACGATCAAAGATGGCCGCTACGAGCGCGTTACGATGATCATAGCGGCGTCTGGCAACGATCTTTTGAACATCCCAGCCCTGACTTCCACTTCCTGCCACCGAAGGGGGTACAGAAACTTTGGTGCGTGGGTGTACACTTTGGGTGCTGGAGCTGTCAATGGGGGGCGGAGAGAAGCAGGCTATGTGCATCGACTGTGGAACCCATGCTAGGGAGTATCTTTTTTTGTCTCTAGTATCTTTTCTTTTTTTTTTTTTTTTTTACTAATTTCCGCCTTTCTTGTAAAATTTCCCTGAAGTATATTTATCAGTGAGGCTGCAGGTGGATCTCTCTCTCTCTCTCTCTCTCTCTCTCTCTCTCTCTCTCTCTCTCTGTTTATATTTGTTTTTCTTTGTTTATCTGTTTCTTTCATGTCTTCGTATGATTAATTTCTGACCCTTATAAAATTTTCCTCACATATCTGTCTCTGTTTACCCTTGTCTTTATCTACCTGGCTATTAAGCTGTGTGTGTGTGTGTGTGTGTGTGTGTGTGTGTGTGTGTGTGTGTGTTTGTTGGTTTATTATTCTTTTTTTTCCAATTTTAGTCTGACCTTGGCCATGATTCTCTCTCTCTCTCTCTCTCTCTCTCTCTCTCTCTCTCTCTCTCTCTCTCTCTCTCTCATACACAGACACACACGTCCATCCATCCATCCATCCATCCATCCATCCACCCACCCTACCCCACACCACCACCACCACCACCACCACCTCTCTCTCTCTCTCTCTCTCACACACACACACACACACACACACACACACACACACACACGTCAGGACCCCATAATATAATAATACAACTCATAGACAGATAGACAGTTAGGTAGATAGACAGATAGATAGAAGCACCACGCCAGGATGTAAGATAGGTAGTGTATCAGTAAGAATCAAGCAAAAGGAAATTAGCTTGCAACTCTTAAAGTGAAGGAATGCTGGTCCTGCACCGGAAGCTGTACATACAGTACACACAGACATACAGTGTTCAAGATGTTTCCACGACAGTATAGCACACGTGACACGACCCCTGCTAAACGAGAATGTAGCAATCAGAGCTGAGAAAGAGGCTGGCCATAGAACCGGCAGGTAGTGGAGAGATCAAATAAGAAGAGGGGTCCAACTAGACTTTCCTCACTCAGGTTACTCATCGCTACTCAGTTACTCACCACAGCTACAAGTGTGGGAAGCCGACGTCACCATGTGTATCTGCTGAGACGACATCACCATGCGTGTTTGCTGAGACAATGCCACGCCAATCAACGTGTGACTGACACCAGGCACTTCTCACCCACTACTCATTACTCATTATTCACATAGCTCCTACTCATACTCATTTATTTCCACAGTATTGAGTGGGAATTCGACGTTCTATGATGAGGTTCGCCTGTGAGTACAGCTGTTTAACACTACATTCATCAGGCCATGGAATTTCCTGAGTAATATCGTCCATCAACACAGCCCTAGAATTATCAAGAGGAGATCTTTATTAAACTCTGCATTTATCTTCCGAGATCGACAGCTGCTTCGACTCGCCTCTCCGTGTGGCATGTGTATCAAGTGGGTGTAATTATACTTACAAATTTCTTCTCAGTGCTTTAAATTTTATATGTATATACACTGATACACTCACTATCATTTATTACAACTCATTTACTCATCTATTTAGTTAGGACATAAACAAAAGACGTATTTCATAACACCATACCTTAGCAACATGAATTCTTTTTAACTGAGTGATATGACAGGAATATTTTCACCTCCACCCGTGTTAGTACCAAATGATACACAGTTAGCAGCCACTGCAGATACACAATTAGGAGAGCACCAGGGCAACACACCCACCCTATAAAATTCACAGCAAACTAAAGATAAAGAAACTAATACCTCAATTCTAGATGATAATGATGATGATTGGCAAACCCCCTTTGATGTAACGAGTGAGAACTTTGTCTCTGACTTGCATACCTATGAAAATATACTTAACAGAGTTCATCGTTAAGGGAAAACCTATTCCACTATTCCCTCACACAACGATAAACAAGTCCAAGTTAAATTAACAGAGCAACCAGTGAAGATGAATACCACAGATCAAACATCCCCAACTAATGTTTACGTCAACCATGAGGATAAAACTGCCCCGAAATTCTCTGGCACAGAAAAAGACCATATTGATGTCATTTCACTGATTAATCAATGCGAACAGATCTTCGTAAAAAGGCACATTACAGATGAACAAGAGAAAATTGCTATTTTTTCCTCTTGGATTAGTTAGGAAAGATGTCTGGTAGGAAATTTGTTTAGGTCATACAAGCTTCTCGGAGCTAAGACATAATTATCATGAATTTAAAACTGAATTTTTGAAGCAATTTTCTGGAGGTATGAACTTCTTGCCAGGTATAATCCCAGAATTACATAAGATTGTAGAGCTTGTAATCGAGCACACTACAAATCATGTGCTCAGTGAAATAACTGCTGATGTCTCCACGATCAAAAGGACATTATTAGCTACCTTAGAAAACTCAAACTGGATAACAGGAGATGGAAAGATGTCCCCAGACCTCGTCGTGGACATCAATGGTTATGTAGATGCTTTGTGTAAATTACGTGATAGGACCCTTAAGATCGCCAAGATGATAACGTACACCCCAGGGATGTGCTTACTAGACTTAATGAACGAGGTAGAGATGCAGTGTAGCATAGCAGGGTTGATCGAACACAATCACATTCTAGCAGAATAAGACTGCCTGAGACAGTATCAGCTGTGAAAACAGCTACAACTACCCCAAACAGAGAACAAAATCGATCGCGACCCGAAAGCAGGCAGAGCAAACAACCAAACGCGTCGAGACTACGATCACAAACACCAGGTTACAGGCAGTTTCGTAAGTTTCCACGCAGTCCAAGCAGATCTCGCGCCACAGACACCACTAAATATGGGAAGTCACCTCGTAGATCACAGTCAAGAGATAGGTCCATTCTATGTCATTATTGTGCAAAACCAGGACACACTAGGAATGAATGCTTTATCAAAACAAAAGAGGATAGACAAAAGACACAAGGATTTGGTCCGTTCTGTAGACATCATCAGTGCCAAGGGTGCTGGACCAGTAACTGGAAAACAGTAGAAAAATTAGTGTCTATGTTCAAATCGGGGGAAGACCAAGTCACGACAAAAAACGAACAAACGTAAAGAAAAGCAAGTCTAAAATTCACATAGGAGGCATGTTGGGAAATGAGTGTATCTTGATACCAGCTGTATGTGAGGATCAAAACGTTTCCTTATTTTTAGACACAGACTCTCCAGTGAACTTAATAACACAAAAAGAAATAAACAGAATTTTTAAAAATAAGAAGAAAGTAACTTTTCTGGAAGAATCTGATTTAGATTTATATACAGTAGATGGAAAACAAGTCACAGTAAAAGGTATGATAAGGTTAAACATCAGTTTCACAGAGACTACAAGACCAATCTCTGCATTTTTCTATATCGTTGAAAACTTAGCAATTAAAGCTCATATGTTACTGGGCTTAAGATGCATGAGAGCAGAGAAAATAACTTTACTCCCACAAATGAATGGAATAGACTTTGACAATGAATTCATAAAGGAAATACCATCAAAGCCCTCACCGATTAGTAAAAGAGAACCAAAAAGAATTGGTAATGTTAAAAGCTTAAACAAACATACACAAACAGATGAGTGTATAGATCCACTCACCCTCCCCCCCAGCCTCCAGGATTAGGAACCCAGGTAACAGTACTGATTTATCAGTTTTTCCCGCCCATCTCACCAATGATTTAGTTATACCACCTAACTCCTATATGAAAGTTACCATAAAGAGTAAGTTACGGAATAGTACTGTTCTTGTCTTAGAAGAATTATGTAAAGTAAAAGGATTGTCAGTAGAAAACGCATTATGTCAGATGAACGACGATGGGCAAACTCAGATATTTCTAATTAATCACATGAATGGGGAAGTACAGTTGAAAAAGGGGACTTGCATAGTTAGTATTGAAAAATGTCCCGCCCCTGTGAAGGAAATAGTTATAGCTGGAGTGACAAGTGAGATAAAATCTACGGATAGAGAAAGCATAAAAGAGAATTTAATTCACTCAGGTGAATTTGATGAAGAAAATGATTTGTTAACCCTGTTGGAAACACACAGGGACACCGTAGCATTACCTGGAGAACAATTAGGGTGTACTAACCTGATTAATCACAAGATTAATGTGCACCCAGAAACACCACCAATTTTCGTACCTGCCTACCGAATCCCACAATCTCAGCATACACTCGCAAACCAGTATGTCGATGAAATGTTAAAACTTGGAATTATTGAGCCATCAGTCTCTCCGTGGAATGCCCCATTATTCTTCGAGCCCAAACGAAATGGAGAAATGCGTGTGGTAGTAGATTACCGTAAACTAAACAATCACACAATCCCAGACCGATTTCCCATGCCATTGCTAAGCGACATCCTACAGAATATTGGACCAGAAAATAAATATATTTTCCACGATCGATCTGCTAAGTGGATATTATCAAATTCCTGTAGAACAGGAGTAATGTAAATACACTGCCTTTTCCACAAATAGAGGACACTATCAATATAGAAGGATGCCCATGGGACTGAGGACAGCCCCGGCCACATTCCAGCGTCTTATGAATTATGTATTGTCCGGAATTTTAGGACAAGGAATATTTATCTTGACGATATTATCATCGCAACAAAAGATATCACAGAACATCTCCAGAAATTAGACCTATCTATCTATCTATTGCTGGTTTAAAAATTAAGCTTTCTAAATGCAAATTTTGCTTTAAGGAAATAAATTTCTTAGGGTACAGATTAAGTTCTAATGGTATTCACACCACTGATGACAAAATACAGGCAGTGAGAGACTTTCCTGATCCCACTACGACTGACGAAGTTAGACAGTTTTTAGGTCTAGCTGGGTACTATAGGTCATTCGTACCACAATTCTCTCATATAGCCTTTCCTCTATTCCAACTACTCAAAAAAGATGCTATATTCCAATGGGAAGAAGAACAAAAACAAGCATTTAACAAATTAAAAATTAAACTAACAAATGCACCATGTTTGGCATATCAGGATTTCACAAAACCATTTATTATTTGTACAGATGCATCAGTTAAAGGATTAGGGGCTGTACTGATGCAGGAAGATAAAAGAGGACAGAATCAACTAATTGCATTTGCCAGCAGACAAATAAAAGGTGCAGAGAAAAATTATTCCACTACAGACTTAGAGGCACTTGCAGTGGTTTTTGCATTACAAAAGTTTCGAGATCTGGTACTATATGGTTACGAAATACGCTTATTCACCGACCATAAACCGCTAGTGGGTATGTTTAAAGAATAACTCCTCTCTGGGAAGAGAGCAAGATGGCAATGTACAGTCGAAAACTACAATGTACATATTCATTATATACAAGGCAAAATGAATCTAGTAGCCGACGCATTATCTAGGAACCCAAACACAATTCAGGTCGCGGCATTAGATCTCAAAGGAAACATCCCAAACCACGATGATATCGCAAAAGCACAAAGACTTGACCCAACATGGTCTAAAGTTATATACAAGTTAGAAAGTGGAGATGACATACAATTACCCAAACTGCATGTACCACTCGAACAATTCACAATAATCAATAATACTTTATACAAGATCAACCCAGAACAACCAAAACGCCAAAGAAATAATAAACAATTGGTAGTACCAAATGACATGATACCCCAAGTATTACGAACGATACACGATAGCCCACATGCAGGACATCCTGGAAAAGATAGGACATTCAAACAAGCCCAGTTGTTATATTACTGGCCCTCATTACGAAAAAATATAAACATTCATATTCACAGATGCGAATCATGTGCAAAACACAAAGGATACCCAATTTCACCTGCACCAATGGGTAATTACCCTGTAGCACATCAACCATGGGACGTTGTCGCGGTTGATTTACTCAAGATGCCATTATCATAAAATAATAACCAATACCTATTCGTAGCAATGGATCATTTTTCCTGTTATGTCATTTTAGCTCCAATTAAAGATAAAACAGCAGAGACAGTAGCAAAGGGAATAACAGATAATGTAATATGTCGCTTTACTACCCCAAAGGTACTAATAAGTGATAATGGAGGAGAATTTAATTCTGATATCTTCCAAGAAATATGTAAACAATACAACATCAAAAAGGTTAACGTTTTAGCCTATCACCCAGCATCTAATGGGTTAGTAGAGAGACAAAAAAGTATTAGATGTGCTACGACACATTCTCAGTGAAAATTATGCAAGCTGGGATGATTGGATTCCCAGAGTAGAAGCCTCAATTAATGGATCTATAAATAAATCCATTGGTGACACACCACATTTCATTATATATGGGACAGATAAAAAACTACCATATGAGCTCCTAGAAGGTCAAAATCTACCCATATACAATTACGATGATTACTCTAAACTCCGTTTACGTGAATTCCAGGACATACACAAAAGAGTCAAAAAACAATTGACGATGTCCAAGGAAGAAATGACGGAGGCATTTAATAAAAAGGCAAGAGATTCGCTTATCAGCTTAGGAGACATTGTTTATGGTATAATTCATACGAGAGACAATAAATTATCCCCAAAATTTGAGAGCCCATACAGAGTAATTAACATAAAAGCAAATCAAAGTTTTAATTAGGTCACTGTCAAGTGGCGAAGAGAAACAAGTTCATATTGACCATTTAAAACGAGTTTCAAGGGAATTATCCAATAATTATACAGCCTCGGATACAACCGAACAAGCGAACGTAACTCATGAAACCAAGCAAGAAAACAACAATAATTATAAAAATAAATTAAGGTCATATACCAAACAATCAAACATAGGTGCAACTGTTCCAATAAAATCTACAGTACATCATTTACATGATTTAAATATCGATTTAAACTCCTTCTATAAATGAAATAACAAGCAAGTTACTGTTCTACGTTAGTCAACCGTAACGCACATCATCACTATCATCGACCACAGCATGACCATAGAAAATTAATAGATTTTTTGTGTGTGTGTCGGTAGGTAACGATGCAGGGACTTGTGCTATGGATTCTCCTCTACATAGCAAGAGGATATGCTCACTTAGACCCCCAACACATAGTACGGCAAGGATGCCTCATAGCTCCAACGGCCATGACATCAATTGTAAAAGATGTCATGAGTACTGAAATCAGTTTCGATTACTTATACGAATTACCTTCTTATCTAGAAAACATCGCGGGACCTTACATGCTGTTCACCTTTGCCCTGCGTATATTTTCACGTTTCAGCCTACTGAAACAGTCCCTTGTGAGATGGCTATCATAAGAAATCACAATATTCATAATCATTCAACTTCACTTTTGCTCCAGATAAGCTTGTACACTATCAACGCATCGGACACTCACAGTTTTTTTATTTCACTCATAACACATTAGTTTACATAGTCTGTCTGTCCAGATATACCACCATCTCATACATCAGCCTCAGGATTATACATAGCACCAGACTCCTGTGCGGTATTTACACCATCCATGTCCACTTTATCCTCCATCAATCACTACGCCATCCTCAATCATACACACAAACATTTCCACCCACTGCCTGATATGGACTTAAACATGAGCACAAGTATTAAGCTGACTTCACCTAAGTTTGAAACTATGCAACTGATCAATGAAACAATGAAGCCCTGGGAAGATTTGAGTCTGAGTATGTTCAACCCATATTATGTGTATAGCCCAGCACCTACTGTCTTTATAATCTTCTGCATTGTATTTGGAGTAGTGCTGTTCGCAATGCACAGAATGCATGCAAGAATTGCAAATTTGGAGTCAGTATTTAGTGGGGGTAGAGTAAGCATCAAAGTTAACCCCCCTGAATGAAGTGTACATATTTTGTATATAGTATTAATTTTATATATATATATATATATATATATATATCTATATATAAATATATATATATATATATATATATATATATATATATAAAAAAAGAAGAATTACATAATATAGAAGTATACCAGTATCATTATCTCTATATGAAATATTAATAGCTCTTACCATAATCTTAACTTTGAACTTTTTTTTTATTGCATATATGCATTTTGCTATTATAAATACACATCTTACAAAATGTCATACAATAACCAATTTAACCATATTGCATTTGTTCAATTATGTATACAACTTGTTTAAAATGTAATATTACTGAATCATTGCAATATTAACATGAATATTATATCTATACAATATTATAATCAGTGTTATGTATTAATGGATTAGCATATGTCAATGATGATTGCTGTCAGAGGACCGCCAGCTCGCGTAACCGAGCGATGTCAGGACTCCATATTATAATAATACAAATCAAAGATAGATAGACAGACAGATAGTGATAGATAGATAGACAGATAGATAGATAGATAGATAGAAGCACCAAGCCTGGGTGTGAGATAGGTAGTGTATCAGCGAGAATCAACCAAAAGGAAATTAGCTTGCAACTCTTAATGTGAAGGAATGCTGGTCCTGCACCGGAAGCTTGAGAGAGAGAGAGAGAGAGAGAGAGAGAGAGAGAGAGAGAGAGAGAGAGGAATAAGGAAGAGGAAGGGAGCATAACAAGGAACACGAAGAGATTAGAGAGAGAGAGAGAGAGAGAGAGAGAGAGAGAGAGAGAGAGAGAGTCATTAGAGAAAGACCTTCAAGAATTCCTCAAAAGAAATGATAAATATAGAAGGGTGTGGGAGAGAGGAAGAGAGGAAGGCCGAGGAAGAGATGGAGAGATGGAAAATGATAGACTGACTAGAAGCGTGTGTGAGTGAGGTGGAGGGGGAGACCGGTGGAGAGATGGAGAATGAGAGACTGACTAGGAGTGTATGTAAGTTGGAGGGGTAGAGGAGAAAGGGGAGACCGAGGATGAGATGGCGGGATGGAGAATGAGAAACTGACTAGGAGTGTATGTAAGTTGGAGGGGTAGAGGAGAAAGGGGAGACCGAGGATGAGATGGCGGGATGGAGAATGAGAAACTGACTAGGACAGTGGATGTGAGTGAGGTGGAGGGGAAAACCAAGGATGAGATGGAGGGATGGAGAATGAGAGACTGACTAGGAGAGTGTGTGTGAGTGAGGTGGAGGGGGAGACCAAGGATGAGATGGAGTGATGGAGAATGAGAGACTGACTAGGAGAGTGTGTGTGAGTGAGGTGGAGGGGGAGACCAAGGATGAGATGGAGGGATGGAGAATGAGAGACTGACTAGGAGTTTATGTGATTGAGGTGAAGGGGGAGACCAAGGATGAGATGGAGGGATGGGATGTCAAATGGCAGAGAAAAGGGCGACGTAGAGGCGATTTTTTTGTGACTACCCTTTTACGGGATTAAGGCGTCTGGCAATAGATAGATAGATAGACTGGAAAGTTGTCTGTCTGTCTGTCTGTCTGTCTCTCTCTCTCTCACACACATACACACACACAAATATATACTGTGTTGATATGTTTGTGTGTGTGTGTGTCTGTGAGCGAGAGAGAGAGAGAGAGAGAGAGAGAGAGAGAGAGGTATGGAGAGGGGGGGTGAGATTTTTATACCTAAAGATAGGTTGAGAGGGCAATTAATAGAGAAAAGAGAGAGAGAGAGAGAGAGAGAGAGAGAGAGAGAGAGAGAGAGAAAGTAAAAGACAATCTCACTCTCTCTCTCATTATATCTACCTATCTATCAGTCCAACCATGTATCTATTTTTCTATCTGTCTATTTAGCAATCCATCCATCTATCCATCAATTTATCTATCTATTTCTTCCATCCATCTATCCATCCATCCATCAATCAGAGTTAGATCTAATTATCAGTCTGTCTTTCCATTTATTTATATATATCTAACAGTGTATCTATCTATGTATCTATCTATTTATATATATGTGGCTGTTTGTCTGTCCGTCCGTCTGTCTATCTACCTACCCATCGTTTGTATGTACACTCGTGGTCATAAATAATCACCTATCCTCCTGTACCCCGTGCCTCAGACTGACTCCTTTATGCGCGGCACGTCACAGGGGAGTAAGAGGGGCTGAGAGGGAGGGGCCAGAGAAAGAGGGAAAGGTGGGGGGGGGACGAGTGATGGTGCGAGGGTGGAGTGAAGGAGGGGAGGAAGGGGAGGTAGAGGAGAGAGAATGAATTGCGAAATGGTGGTCACATTATTTGTTTATTGCTTTTCAATCAGAGCATGATATAAGAGAGTTAATATACGGTAGATGAAGCTGTGGTACACCTTGTATAGCGGCGTCAGATAACAAGCTTTAGATAGGTGGTGGTATCAAGGGCTGGCTCGTGAGAGAAATATACTGACGTGACAGATTAAATATTAGTGAGGAGCCAGGTATTTGTGTTTATCCGTGTATTTTGACTTCGGACACTGACTAGAATCTGGATGGCTTTGACTTCCATAATGTTTGTGTAAGAAACGTCCTCTACCATTACATGTGGGTAATATTTGGAACTACGGTACATATGATATGCAACCTCTGACATGGCTGTGTCCACAGTAAATACGATCATTGTCTCGGTATACACTCCCTCTCTTCAGTCACCATCATGTAAACTATTTTATGGCATCTCTATATGAAAAGGTTGTTTAAAATAATTGTGCATAAAAGATAAATAAATTTTATGTCTGTGCACATGGGGACATATCATAACGATATCTCTCATTACCTGTTAGAATGAAAATAAATTCCTACCCAGACTCCAAAAATATATCTGTGTCAATGTTTACCGACATTGTTCAAGCCAGAGCAACCAGGAAAGCCTTAGTAAGTAGTCCAGTGGCCTCCTGCCTCAATAACCTCTTGCAGTCTTCGTGGCAGCGAGGAAGCAGTGTTGTTGGTGGTTTGCTGGTTTCGTCTGAACAGCTCCCACTTGTCCTTGGTGTGCTGGAGGAGGCGGGCCCGAGTCCTCTCGTTCTCTGGCTCCCACGCGTTGACAATGTGGTCCCGCACAGTTTCGATAGGATTGAGATCAAGAGATCGAGCCGGCCAAGGCAAGAGCTCAGTCTGTCCACTCCTCTCCTCGAACCGGTGCATAACCACTGTGGCTTTGTAGATAGGACAGTTATCCTAGTACTGAAAGGGAAAGTAAGCGTGGATTAGGCAAAAACAATTTAAGTAAGTCCAAATTAAGAAAATGTTAGATTTAGTTTTACTAGTTTCACGTCTGTGCAGATGGGGATCATCTCAACATATATCTCATACCTGCATGAAAACAATTTTCTCTGGATAAGGGAGAGACATCGCCCGGATGGTTGGTAGCATAACCTCTTGCAGTATTTCTAAATAAACCAGAGTTAAACCTCCCCTCACTGTCAGTCAACTCGCCCAGGCAATTGAGGTTAACCCAACCCCAGACATTTAGTGTTGTCCTCCCACTTCTTTCGTCGGTATATATATTTTTGCGCTCATAACGAGTGTTGTTTGGGCGCCAACGGTGGAGGGCTTCATGATTGGTGGATGAAAATGTCTTCTCATCGCTGAAAATAGTACGGGCCCAAAAAATCTAAGTCTTTCACTACACAGTTTTGTGCAAACTCAAGTCTCTGCCTCAGATGCCTCTGTTCCAGCTTTCCCTTAGTAGCTGGAACGCGATGGTGAACGCCTGCATCGTGTAGACGGCGCCTGACCGTCCTGGCAGACACGTCCAGGCGGAGCTGCTCCCTCACAGCCACAGAGTTGGTGAAGGGGTTACGCTCCACGTTTGCGAGGATGCGAGCGTTGTCCTCTTCGCTCGTCTGTCTTGGTCTTCCTTGGCTATAATATGATGGTAAATTAGAAAATAATAACTGAATAAGTAAGTATGTTAAGTAAAAAGATATATCAGATACTTAAGGAAACAGTAATATACACAAATAGGGAAGAAAATATGTAAATAGATTTCACAAAGCATAAAGTGTTAGTTAAATTGGAAGATAAGCACAGTAGGTAACAAAAACAAATGCACAAACATACTTGCATAAATGAATAAATATGTAAAACAAACAAAAAATATATGTAAATAAACAGCTGCAGGGAGAGATAAACCAAAGAATAACAATATACTGTCTACCATAAGTCTGATTCAATATATCTGAAACAATGTAATAATTACGTGATATCTTACCCCATGGGGATAGGGGGGTTTCAAGAATACTCCCCCCAGTATCCCTGCTTGTCGTAAGAGGCGACTAAGAGGGTTGGGGGTGGGTTAGTGCCCCACCCCGTAAAAAGAACTAACTAAACAAGCGAATAAAGTGCCTCGGACCAGGACGGACCATATGTTGACGACTAAGTAACGGACAAAGGACATTCTGAGGGTGGGGACGTGGAATGTGAGAGGAGTAAATGATGAAGTGAGAGAGATCGTTCAGATGCTTGAGGATGCAAGAGTGTACATATGTGGACTGACTGAAACTAAATGGGAAGGTGAATGGGTGAGAGAATGGGAATACGGTTTAGGAATATGTGCGGAAGTTAATGAGAATGAGAGGGCAAGAGAGGGAGTATGTCTGATGATAAGCGAGAGGTGGAAGGAGAACATAAGAGTATGGAACAGTGTGTGCAAGGACTGTATGGGTGACGATGAAAGTAGGTATACAGGTACAAGTGCGGGTGATTGTATGTGCGTATACGCCAACAGAGGACCGAGTGGCAAGAGTGAAAGATGAGTTTTGGGCAAGTGCAGAAGCATGTATGGACAAATTTGAGAGGAGCGAGAGAGTGTTTTTGATTAGAGACATGAATGACAAAGTTGGGTATGTACGATTGGATGGAGTGGTTGGTCAGTGGGGTGTGCCAGCTGAAGTAGATGGGAATGGTAGTGCTTTGGTGGACATCTGTGCTGGTAAGGGGTTGGCAATAGGCAACACCTACTTTCGGCATAAGATGATCCACAGGTATACATGGAGAATAATGAGAAGGATGGATGGTGAACTTGTTGAACGAAAGGTAATGATTGACTACGTGTGTGTGGATGAGCGAATGAGAAGACAAGTGTTGGATGCAAGAGTGTGGAGAGGGTGGGGGAATGAAATCTCGGACCATCACTTAGTGATGGGCAAGGTAAGGCTGCAGAGAAAATGGTTGAAGAGACAAAGGGGAAGACAGGAGGAAACAGCTGCTGTGAGAAGAGTGGAGAAGTTGCAAAGATAGTGAGAAAATGGCAGAGTATAAGAGCATAGTGGAAGAAAGATTGGGAAGGTATGAATTAGAGCAGATGGAAGGGGTGGAAGACGTATGTAAGATATTCAAGGAAGAGATAGGCGCAGTGTGTGAGGTGGTTTGTGGAGTGAGAAAGAGATGCAGGGATGTGCAAGGGACGGCATGGTGGAATGATGAGGTGGAACGAGCTGTGGAAGAAAAGAAAAAGGCATATAGTGAATGGCTAGCGAGTAGAGGCAGGGGAGAAGATGAAAGAGAGAAGAGAGAGGTATATATGAGCAGGAGAAGGGAGGTGAAGAAACTGATGAAGGAGAATAAGAAGAAAGTGGATGAAGAGTTTGGGAGGAATCTGAGTGTGAAATGGAGGGAGAGTAAGAAATTGTTTTGGAAGGAGGTAAAGAAAGTAAGGCAGTGTGAAAGGGGAAACAGTAGGGGAGTGAAAGATAGGAATAATAGATTGTTGGTGGAGAAGACAGAGAAATTGAGGAGATGGAAGGAGCACTTTGAGGATTTGTTCAATGTAGAGAGTGAGAGCATTGCGAGTATAAGTGGTTAGGGAAAGGATGGGAGAAGAAGAGATGAGAGGAGGGAGGTGAGGAAGAGATCAGTAGGGCAGAAGTAGTGGAAGCAATGAAGAAGATTAAGATGGGAAAGGCCCCAGGAACTGAACTGATGGAGTGTATGGTGAAATGCTGAGGTATGGGGGTGAGATTGTAGTGGAGTGGATATGGAAGTTGTGTAGATTGGCTTGGGAAGAGGGAAGGGTTCCGGAGGACTGGAAATTAGGTATAATTGTTCCTTTATACAAAGGAAAAGGGGAGACAGAAGTATGTGCTAACCATAAGGGTATTTGCCTTCTTAGTGTGACGGAAAAATATATGGTAGAATACTCATTGATAGGGTTAGGTATAGAGCAGAGGAGCTAGTTGGAGAAGAACAAGGGGGATTTAGGAAGGGAAGAGGATGTGTAGATCATATATTTGTTCAAAGATGTTTAGTGGAGAAGTATCAAGAAAGTGTATGCTGCCTTCATGGTTGGTGAAAGCTTATGATAGAATAGATAGGCAAGGTATGTGGAAGGTATTAAGAATATAATCATGGAGTGGAGGGGAAATTGTTGAGTGCTGTGAAGAGTATGCACGAAGGAGCTAGGGCTACGGTGCGAGTGGATGGTGAGCAGAGTGAGTTCCTTGATCTCAGTGTGGGACTGAAACAGGGTTGTGTGATGTCTCCATGGCTGTTTAATATACACATGGATGGGGTTGTAAAGGAGGTGCAAGGTAGGGCAGTAGATGTGGGGTGGCTCTAATGAATGAGGGTGAGATTTGGAAGATTCCGGTGTTGCTGTTTGCTGATGATAAAGTATTGTTGAGTGAAGATGAATGGGAGTTGCAAGGTTTGGTGATTGAATTTGAGACAGTGTGTAGGAAGAGGAATCTGAAAGTTTTTGTAAACAAGAGTAAAGTCATAGTGTTTGAGATGAATTAAGTCACAGAATGCACAGTGAGGTTGGATGGTGAGGATATGGAGAATGTGAGTGCATTCAAGTACTTGGGTAGTGTGATGAGTATGGATGGAACTTTGGGGGATGAAGTGTTTGAAAGGGTACAGCAGGGAAGGAAGGTTCTTGGTTCACTGAAAGCAGTGATGAGAAATAGGGGGGTAAGTATGGAAGTTAAGAAGTCACTGTATTATAGTATTGTGATCCCCACCCTGACGTATGGAAGCGAGGCATGGACCTTGCAAGACGGGAACAAGGCAAGAGTGAGAGCAGTGGAAATGAGTTACTTGAGAGGAGCATGTGGAGTGACATGGAGGGACAGGTTGACGAATGAAGAAGTGAAAGAATATTGTGGGGTGGATGTGGATGTGGTTGAGAAGATTAGGAGAAATACACTGAGGTAGTTTGGACATATGGAGAGAATGGAGAATGAAAGACTGACTAAGAGGGTGTGTGTAGGTGATGTGGAGGGAGGGAGAGGGAGGGGAAGAACGAGGATGAGGTGGAGGGATGAGGTTGAGAGGTATATGAGGGAGGGGGGAGTGAGTTGGGGGGGAGGGTAGTCAAATGGTGGGTGACAGAGCGACTTGGAGGCGTTTTGTCTGTGGCCACCCTTTGCAGGATTAGGGCGTAGGGCTATAGATAGATAGATAGATGTCCTACCATCACCAGTCGTACGAATCGCCAGACTCTTCTCAGTGGGTTATCCAGCGCTTACCTGTTTGCCTGGTCAACCCGAGGTCCCTTACAATGTCGGCTATGCTGTGGCCGGCCTCATGCATACCAATAATGCGGCCTCGTTGCACCACACGGCGTTGGCTGGACTCCATGCTGGTGTAGGTTTGCATGGCCATCCAGCAACCCCAACACCCTCTCATCACCTCGGAATGATATTTTCCTCAGACAAACAACACCTACTTATTCAAATTCGTGGACAGGGCAATGGTGTGTTGTGTTGGAAACGTCTGGCTTCGCAATTACGTTTCATCTGTTACGTCAGTATATTTCTCTCACGAGCCAGCCTTTGATATCACCAATCTAATGCTTGTTATCTGACGCCGCTATACAAGGTGTAATACAGCTTTATCTACCGTACATTAACTCTTATTCATGCTCTGATTGAAAGGCAATAAACAAATAATGTGACCACCACCTCGCATTTCATTCTCCCTCCCCTTCCTTACTCCACACCAGCACCATCACTCGTCACCCCACCCACCTTCCCTTCTCCCTCAAGCCCCTCCCTCTCAGCCCCTCTTACTCCTGTGTGACTTGCCGCGCATAAAGGAGCAAGCCTGAGGCGCGGGTACCGGACAATAAGTGAATATTTATGGCCACGACTGTATGTATATACATGTCTGTTTATATCTGTTTATCTGTGTATATAATTTGTCTACCTACCATCCTCCCGAACATTAAGTTATACACAACATTAACTCTCTCTCTCTCTCTCTCTCTCTCTCTCTCTCTCTCTCTCTCTCTCCTATTTTAATCAAGTAACCAGTTATAAATGAATTGTAATTACTCTGTGTAGATGTAATTCAATAAAAAGCTATATCATTTTTATGAATGATTCGCATTTTGAGGATAAAAACGGTGACACAGTATAAATGTCATACGACTTGTCAGCGTTGCTATTGCGACTGTGTCAAGTGGAATGATACGAGGGACAGCCATGCGTGTGTGGGTCATACTCGGTCAGTCTCCCGCTGTGGAAGCTTGCCCATCATCCTGCTCTTGCGTTCTCCAGTCAAACCAAAGAAAGTCAAAACAAGAGAAAAAAATAAAAATAAAATGAGTGGTTAAAATGAGAGAGAGAGAGAGAGAGAGAGAGAGAGAGAGAGAGAGAGAGAGAGAGAGAGAGAGAGAGAGAGAGCACGTGTGTGGCGGCGATGTGGCAACAAAGCAAGCGGTATGCGGTCTCAGGCAGCCCCGCCCAAACTGCCTTGATAAAATAGAAAGCCATATGAGTGGCTGTAATAATTTATTATCACCAAGAACAAAAAACTGTACCGCTGTGCTAGCCTCTGTGCATGTGTGCATGTGCATGTAGGCGGGTGAGTCACACTCATGAGAACACCTGTGCTGGTGTATAGGTGGCTGTAATAAAGACAAATTTATTACCACCAAGGATGAAAGACTATTCCAACCTGACATTGGGGTATGATTTACCACCAACACCTTCACGTCACCCTGTCCCCCGCCATTTCACTGCCCTGCTCCCAACTCACACACCCCTCTCTCTTATACCTCTCCATTCCATCCCTTCATCTCATTCTTGGCCTCCCTCTACCTCTCTCCCCCTCCACCTCACTTACATTCTCCTCGTCAGTCTCTTCCTCTCCATCTTCTCCACTTGGCCAAAGCATCTCAGTGTGTTTCTCCTAACGCTTCCTATCACATCCACATCCACACCACAACGCTCCTTCACATCCTCATTTGTTAGTCTCTTTCTCCACGTGACTCCACAGGCTCCTCTCAAATAACTCACTTCCACTGCTCTCACTCTTGTGTCCCTCCAACAACGTCCAAGCTTCACTTCTAGGCTAACCACTCCTATTCAAAAAATATCTCTATATCTTCAGAGTATAACGTCGTTTCTCTGTTTGTCTATATTCATCTATCAAAGAATATAATCCTTTCAAAATATTTGTTTTTATATTTCTTCTCACTTCCTGTTTCTTTTCTATAATTCCTCTCCCCACTCATCTTGTGTTCCCATCCCTTCCCTTCCCTTCCCTTTTTTGTCCTACCCTCACAAATTTCTTGTACTCAATAGTAAACATGGACAAAAAAATTATTTAATATAATAATATAGAAAAAATTACAATTGCGTATATTGTTAACAATGCAGAAATATTATCCATATACTAAAATGTGCAACAGCAATACTAGCCTTGCAAACTATGCAAGAAACTTGCCTAATTTGAACAAACAGGCAATTTACCTAATTTGGCATATATATATATATATATATATATATATATATATATATATATATATATATATATATATATATATATATATATATATATATATATATATATATATAGGCTTCACAGCCTGCTTCCAAGGCCCAGTAGTCCTTCATACTATACACCTCTATATGTCACCACTTCGGCGCTAACACCCACCGTCCATACTGAATACATGCTTAGGCTGTCTCATACAGGACTGGTGTATTGGTATTAGCGGGGGTATTTTTACATGTCGGAGGGTCATCTGGTACATCGGTGAAGTCTGTTTGTATTAGTTTCAAATCCTTAAACTGTTCCCTGTCCCAGCGAGGATTTGAACCTGGGTCCGGTAGAACCGCAGGCCACATGCCTCCCCAATAAATATATATACTCGTATATATATATATATATATATATATATATATATATATATATATATATATATATATATATATATATATATATATATATATATATATAACAGGACAGGGCTAATATATGGCCAGGTCTCCACTATAGGTGGAGGGAATCTTAAAACGAACGAACGAACGCAGGGGTGGAAACAGTACGATAATTATCGTATTTGTACCATAATTCCAGTGCTGTGTACTATGTACTGTAATTACATCTGAATGTACTGTATTTTTTTATTTTATTAAAAAACTTATTAATTTTGAAATACAACTGTTTAAGCCCTGCTTGGGTGGCCTATACTTTTTAAGGCGACGCTGCACTTGACAGGTTGGTAATGACTGGCTGAATGCAACATTACTTCATAATCTCTGTACTCGTTAGCATTATTAATTAACAACATATATCTGAGGGGGAAATTTGCGTTAGTAAATGTTATTCGGACATGTTGCAATCAGCCAATTATCACCAACCTGTCAAGTACATCTTCGCATCCATAAAAAAAAAAAAAAAAAAAAAACGGTATAGGCTGGGGCGGAGGCCGAGGACGGGTCATTATGAGCTTCTCAACTGCAAGGCATAATGACCTGCCAAGGCCATTATAGTTTTTTATATATTTTTATTCATAAGGTGGGAGGAGGAGGGAGACAGGTGGACATGGGAGGGACAGAGGCCGTTGGGTTGGGGGATATGCCTTTAATCTTGGGAGGACAGGGATGCTGGTGGTGAGGGGAGGAGGGAGGGAAGGACTCAGGGATGGTGAGAGCTGGTGGCGTCGGGGGATTAGTGAGAAGAGAAAGAAGGCTGAAAATACGAAACAAGGAATGGGAAGATTTGCCGAAGAAAGCAAAAAGATAGGGTATGGAAAGACAGGAAGCCTTAGTGTGAGAGGGTAAGGAAAAAAAAAAACAATAAGTGTTTGTATGTGTATGATAAACAGAGGTGTAAGGAGTGCCACAGTGTGCCACTCATTGGCACTTTAGCCAAATATGAATTGTTTTGTCAAGGTAGGAGTAATATTCAATTCATCATCTTTTTCTGTGCACTACTGGACATGGGCAATATGACTATGGCCAAGAGAATAAGCAGTACAAAAGGAACAGACAGGCAACTTGGAATAGGAGAGTTACGACAGCGGGGGTGGTAGTGGTAATTAAAGATAATCCCAGCTACACCTGTGTCTGGTTAAGCTCCGTCGAACAGTCTAGTTTTGCTGGACAAAGAGCCAATAGAAATGAAGTAAGGATATCAACCATCATAAAGCTAGCTTCTTATTGGTTAGGGTCACCTAGCCGAAAAGAAACACTAGACTGGAGTCATGAAGCGGCGTCGTGACCTCATATATGACGTGTTAGCCTCTCTGATAGGTTTTGTTGACGCTAGACCAATAAGAAGGAAGATACCAAGATAGGAAAATTTACACAGGGTTTTCATTGGCTACAGGCGTTGCTGAATCCTTGACTCATAGCTAGTTTTAATGGTGAAATATTTTTTTGTTTTGTCCATGTTTAAAATAAAATGGCATCCCATGTAATTTAGCGAATTATTTCTTCTTCCATGAATTAGAATATGGTAAGAGAAGAAATCATACGGTATAGAGCTAAGGTATTGCATATATATTTTTTTCATTGTCAAAATAAAGTATAATAATGGTATTGATGCACTAATTGGTAGAAATGTGCTTAAGTTTTGGGAAATATATAGCTGTACGATAATCTTGACGGCGCTGTGCGACAACCTCGGATCCGAGAATTTCTAATTTTCAAACCCCTCCAAGAGAGTGATGCCAAACAAGGAGAATTTTCCCTAGATTTGGGGAATTCATGGTACTGATGGGGAAATTGGGAATTCAGGTCCAATTTGGGGGAATTTTTACTGTGCATTAAATCTTCCTTCAAAATTTGGGGAATTTTCACTGTGAACTAAATATCTTTCTTGATAGTTACGTAATACTTCTATCTATCTATCTATCTATCTTCATAAAAAAAAAAAAAAAAAGGATCGTGCTGCATTTACCATAACTGGTTCATCTAAGGAAATGAGATTTTAAAGGTAAAAAGCTAAACAGTATCTAAGGTATTTATTATACTTTTTAATTACAACATTCTACATTCATGGTGACAATGCCTTTTTGGCAATTGTGTAGTTTGTAAGTAACTTGTCAATTTTGTTCTGTTATTAGTCGAGTTGGACTAAATTAGACACGTAGTATACGGGAATAAGACCAGCAACTCTACTGGTTGGACAAGGACGAGGGCTCACAGCAAACGTACGGGTAGGCGGTGGCTCAACCGGTAGAGAGGTGGCGTGCGGTCCTAACGGACCCAGGTTCAAATCCCGGCTGGGGCAGGGAACAGTTTAAGGATTTGAATTTCATTAAATCAGGCTTTACTGATCTACCAGAAGACCCGCCGACATGTCGTAAAAATACCCCCGCTAATACCAATACACCAGTCCTGTATGAGACAACCCTAGCATGTATTCAATATGGACGGTGGGTGTTAGCGCCGAAGTGGTGACATGTAGAGGTGTATGGTATGTAGGAGGACTGCTGGGCCTTGATAGCAGGCTGTGAAGCCTATGCCCAGAGTCGGACACATAAAAAAAAAAAAAAAAAAAAAAAAATCGACTCCAATGCTTCCATTCTAGGGTAATTTTAGGGTAATCACAACCCCCTCTAAGGGGGTAAACAATACGAAAACAAAACAGAAATTCGCTGTCAACAAAAACATTAGTTGGATTACTGCAGTCAGTGCTACCTGAAAGAGGATCCTTGTTTCAATTTGCCAGTTGACAACACCCTTATTAGACGTATGAGATCAGAAAGTAATGTATGACGATAAACAGAGTGATTCAGACTGAAATGTTTATAAAAGACAGTAGCTACTGTTTAAAGGTATGTTATTGTAAAATGTCAGAATTATCTTAAGTGCTGAATGATGGAGTGTTCATAGTAGTGAACAGGAAAGAACAGAATGTACTTGGCTTATAAAGTTAAAATATATAGGTTTATATTATATGAAAATGGAATAACTAAGTATTACGATGAAAAGGATTTTAGTTGCCACAAGGCGTTACGATTTTTTGTGACAAATTATTTTGCTTCTTAAAGCATTAAGGTCATCTATAATAATAAAGGCGAGTGTTTGTATGTTTGTTACCTATAAACTCGGCTCCTTCAGGGTCTTCCCCCACATATGATACACTGTCCGAATCAGCATGATCCAGGGAGTGTTTTGGTATATAATTTATTAGGATTAATTGTATGTTGAAAAGTTATATTAGGTATTTTGGCCGAAGGCCCAATCAGCCCTCCGCAGGAGCTAACTGAAAAGGTCCGCCCTTTTCGGCAAGTATTATATAAACCAAAGACAAACCAACTCATGTGATATATATATATATTTTTTTCATTATTCTAGTCCCCGTAATCCTCCCTCCCCCACCCTACATTACTGTACGAGTATAAATTGGTCAGTGTGAGTTGATGCTCACAACTGGAACAAAGATTATATGTTCTGCATACAATATTATGAATATGATGTGCGATGAATGAGGATTTTATATACTAGTACAGTAGCGTGCAATGAATGCTTCTCTTTTCCGACAACAAATCATTCATGTATAAAAACATTTATTACAGATATAACTCATAATATTAAAATATTAATTAACGGAAATTTAAAAAATGGGGAATTTCTTTTCAATTTGGGGAATTTTGCCCCTCAGATCTGGGGAAGTTTGAACCAGAGCATCTGGCAGCACTGCAGTGCAAGAAGCTCAGTCACCTACAAGCATGGAAGGGGTACAGACGTCGCTCCTCCTTCTCCTTGTAGGGGGAATTTTAGTCTCCTCCAACTACACCACTACATATCATGGGTGAGGGGGTATTGTTTGTCACTATTATAACCATTTATTTTTTTAAATATATCAAACTGCTCAAAAATTCAGTTTTGAAATTACTGGTAAAGGCAATGTGATGGTTTTTATAATAGAACTCATAGTTTTATCTTTATTATCTTTAAATATATCTCTTGGTTATTTTGAAGTTTCGTCAATGAGAGAGAGAGAGAGAGAGAGAGAGAGAGAGAGAGAGAGAGAGAGAGAGAATCAGATACTCGTCTCACACTACTTTTCATTCTCTCTCTCTCTCTCTCTCTCTCTCTCTCTCTCTCTCTCTCTCTCTAACATGAACTAAATCGATCCAGACGCTGGACAATGATTCAATTACTCTCTCTCTCTCTCTCTCTCTCTCTCTCTCTCCTTTTGCAATTATTAAAAAGACAATAATTCTGATAAGGAACCACTGTTTTACGGCTGATTTGACTAATAACCAAGAAGATTCAGAGATGGACAACTACAATGCGTTCACTCTACCCTGGCAAAGATCCCTAACCCTTTTTGGCTCAGTTGATGGCCAGGTGTAGTCAAACTGGAGAAGTATTTGACTAGTAACCAAGGAGACTCATACATTAATTTGTCATAGCTTTTTATATTTTGCTTCTGTGGGGTTTAATTCCGATCAGGCGTCATTGTGCTGTGGGTGAAATTCCTTAACTGAGAATGTGCATCGCTGTTTCCTCTAGCCCTCTCGCTTAGGCACGACTTTCATCTATCTTCTATATTATATACACACGTTACTAGCTATTATGCAGTGTGTTATATTTTGGTGCCCTCACACACACACACACACACACACACACACACACACATAATGCTTACTCTCGCCAACAGACACCAGCTTTGGCGAATCCAAAGGGCAGGGCTCAATATCTCGTCTCTCGGGACAAAAGTGGATTTGTGGGGTGGAGGGGATGAGTGGGTGGATGCCAGAGTCCCACCCAACTACACCAACACGCTCGCCCAAACACTCCACCAGCAAGGAGTGAATTATACTGTGACGATGTCGGATATTCAGAGGTGAGAGAGTTACATAGAGTTACATAGATACACAGACCATATGGTCTCTACGAGGCGGTCCGGCCTTAACACTAATACAGTGCTATAATAATTATTGGAGCAGAAAGAAAGGATAACACAGCAGAAGGCTCTCTCCCCCACCCTCCAGACCCTCCGGTATTTCCCATACAGGAAGCAAGAGAGGAAGTAATACCTTGCAGGAAAGAAAAGCCTGAAGGAATTTTATAGGATCGGCAGAAAGGAAATAAATATGGAAATGGAAAATTTAGGTATACAGTCACATACTTCCTGTATGCATGGACTTTTTTTTACTGACTTTTTTTTCATATAAAACAGATGAATAGAATGTTTATCTATTATATTTGCCCAAAATATTGTCTGTGTTGATTACTAGTTTAGGTGTATTGTGTTTAACAGACAGATGAATGTAAACGCGAATATGCAATAACTGCTCCATCCTAACTAAACGATACCAGTGGCGTCGAGATACATGTCCAATCTCTTTTTAAATATTTTTTGGTACCACTCTCAATCTCATTCCCATGGAGTTTATTCCAACAGAGTAAGTGAAGTAGTTTTTGATTGTATCAAGATTAGCCCTCCTTGCTTGCAACTTCATACCATTTCCTCGAGTTACAGTCTCGGCAATTACTGTGAATAGCTTGCCTGAATCAATGTTACTAAAGCCTTTCAGAATCTTAAAACATTCAATCAGCTGTCCCCTGAGTCTCCGTTTTCTAAGAGAGAATAAGTTTAATTCCCTGAGTCTCCCGAGATATGGTTTGTTCCTCAGGGACGGGATTAACTTGGTAGCCCTACGCTGGACAGCTTCCAGTATTTCTATATCTTTAACTAGGTGAGGCGCTCAAAATTGCACTGCAAACTCTAAGTGTGGCCTGTCTATGCTTTTGTATAGGGGGATTACAATATCTTTGCTTTTATATGTAAAATGTCTTTTGATGAAGCCCAGGGCCCTGTTGGCTTTATTGGCGGCAGAGATGCATTGAATTGAACATTTTAGGTCGTCTGAAATTTGTATGCCTAGATCCTTAACTAGTGAGGACTTGCTAATGATTTAGCTCTTCATTTCATAATTATACCTTTTGTTTTTCTTCCCACTTTGCAGTACCTGACATTTACTTACAATGAAGGGCATTTGCCATTTTTCTGACCAGCTGACAATTTTGTTAAGATCATTTTGAAGGCTAATTCTGTCTTCTCCAGTTAATATAGTGTTGCCGATTTTTGTATCGTCCGCAGATTTAGAAATGAAGTTGTTTAGGCCCACATCGATATCGTTAATATATATAATAAATAGGACGGGTCCCAACACCAATCCCTGAGGAGCACCACTGGTCACTGGAGCCCAGTCTGACTCCATTCCATTTATAATGACTCGTTGCTTTCTCTCACTTAACCAGCAATGTATCCACCTATGAATATTTCCGTCAATTCCAAGTGATCTTACTTTTGTCATTAGTTTCTCATGTGGCACTTTGTCAAAGGCTTTCTGGAAGTCTAAGTAGATTATATCAAATGACCTGGTACAATCATCCATTTTAAAGTGTCTCGTAAAACTCAATTAAATTTGTCACGAATGATCTCCGCGTTCTAAAGCCATGCTGGCTGTTCCTAATTACGTTATTAGTTTCTAGGAATTCAACTATCCTATCTCTAATTAATGATTCGAGGATCTTTCCCAAGACAGAGGTTAGGCTAATTGGTCTATAATTACCTGGTTGATCTCTACTGCCCTTTTTATATGTAGGAGTCACTTTAACCTTTCCTTGTTGTAGGGACTTGTTAAAGATACATGTTAGAGGACTGCATATTACATCCACCACATTGTTCAGTATTTTAGGGTAGAAACTGTCTGGGCCGGGAGTCTTATTACTGTTCATTTTATTAAGTTTATCTCTCACGTCATTACTGCTAATATGCATAATAGTTACTGCGTTTTGGACTGATATTTCATGCTCTTCGATGGTGTCATTGGCGTCTACTGTGAAAACTGAACTGAAAAGC
>NC_136964.1:1174208-1219208 GCF_032717465.1 Coenobita brevimanus
TGTAAAATGTCCACGCCAATGTGGTGCTCTTTCTGACTTTTTCCTGCCGGCTTCGGCTGCAGGGTTTGGAGGGCGGGGAAGAGCTTTCTTCTTTGCTATCCTTATCTCATTCTAGTAGTTCAGTTACTCTTCTAGGAGCTGCCTAGCATGGGCCAACCGGCCTACTGCAGTTATCCTCTCTTCTTATGTTCTTATGTTCGAAAGCGTTAACAATGTAATGTATTTCACCATCAAAATTAATCTACAGAGGTAATTTTTAAACATATTTTTTACTAAACATAATAAACTGAAATTAATTTATGGATCCATTCGCCAAGTAAAAGAATTTCGTAACAAACAAAACGAACGAGTGATTTTGTGGTAAACGTTTCAAAATCACGCGTTCGTTTCAGCCTTTTGCTTTATAAAATTCATCAATATAATTACTCATTTTGTCATCATTTGGCACATGCATCAAAAAATTAATTGTAATTTAGTTTATTTAGTGACCAATGTGTTTAAAAATTACCTTTGTGAATAATTTTGTTAGTGAGAAAGAAAAATAATTAACTTCCTAACGCTTTCGAACGTCCCGCAGGTTTATTTACATTCCCGTGTCGGTGTGTGTGGTGGGGTGGTCCAGAATTATCGCGTTTTTCGTTAATTATTCGGTAGGTATGGAGGCTGACAGTGATTCTTCGTGACTAGGATGAACCTGTGCAATAGATGTTACAGACTGGGGCCGCTAGGGTGAGTATTTGGTGAGATATTTCGAATTTCAATGTCATCACTCCCGCCATTTGTCACTGGCTTTACCTGAATCCCTGTCCGCTGCAAGGCTTTTATGTCTGTTAACACACACACACACACACACACACACACACACAGGCAGAGCACAATACTTTATTATTGTTATATGTTGTAGCTCTCTCTCTCTCTCTCTCTCTTACAAATTGCGTTAACAGTATTGAATTATGATTAAATTCTCACTACTGCTCAAGATAAGACAATGATTGACAGGAGACAGCTACTTTCTCTCTCTCTCTCTCTCTCTCTCAACATATATATTCTTTTAATTTTTATCTCAGTACTCAACACCACACAAGCCTCCCTAACACCTCATCCTCAGCGATTTATTTCCCATCTTCCATCTTCACTAACCCCTCAAATAACCCCCTCTCTCGCCCCCCCCAGGCCCCACGGGGTTCTCAGAGCTAGAGTCGCAAGCAGTGAGGGATTATATCAATGAATTACAAAGTACAAGGAATTTGACAGCTTTCTTCACCATCCACTCATACCTTCAGCTGTGGCTGTATGCGTATGGCTGGAGTGGAGAGTCGGTGCCGGAAGAGCCTGAAGTGGTACGTACACAGAATTACGTATATGGATATATACGTACATGCATGCATAATATATACACATACACACTGCCTCCAACAATACCTTAGTGGACACACACACACACACACACACACACACACACACACACACACACACACACACGTACATACATACACACTACATTATTACTGATCACTTTATTTACCTCATAATTCGGCCAGGAAGATATCAGCTCCCAAACGGTTGAGATTTGGACTCATGTTGGTGCTTTGTTGATAGATAAATAGATAGACAGATAGATAGATAGAGCAACAATGGTCCATTACTTAACATTCTGAGCTTGCACGTGTAGGGAAAAGATTTGTATATATTAAAATTATGTGAGAGGGAGAGGGAGGCCGAGGATGAGATGGAGCGATGGAGCGAAGAGGTATATGAGAGAGGAGGGGGGGGCGGTGTGGTGTGAGCTGGGAGCAGGGCAGTGAAATGGCGTTGGACAGGGCGACATGGAGGCGATTTGTTTGTGGCCACCCCTTACGGGATCTAGGCGTCTGGCAATAGATGGATGGAAAATGATGTGTGTTATTGGCTCTCGTGCTGTCGATAGGCGATGAATGAAGGCTCCTGTGTGTATATTTGATTTTTCTTCTTTTTTTCAGAGTCGTGTTGCTCAGATTGGAGTTAACGCGACTGAGTCAGTACACAACACACAGTATAGGGTTGGTTCCTTCTACAACCTTGTACGTAAGTAGTGGTAGTAGTAGTAGTAGTAGTGGTAGTAGTAGTGGTAGTGGTGGTGGTGGTAGTAGTGGTAGTGGTAGTGGTGGTGGTGGTAGTAGTGGTAGTGGTGGTGGTGGTAGTAGTGGTAGTGGTGGTGGTGGTGGTAGTGGTAGTAGTGGTAGTGGTGGTGGTGGTGGTGGTAGTAGTGGTAGTGGTGGTGGTGGTAGTAGTGGTAGTGGTGGTGGTGGTGGTGGTAGTAGTGGTAGTATTGGTGGTGGTGGTGGTAGTAGTGGTAGTGGTGGTGGTGGTAGTAGTGGTAGTGGTGGTGGTAGTGGTAGTAGTGGTAGTGGTGGTGGTGGTGGTGGTAGTAGTGGTAGTGGTGGTGGTGGTGGTGGTAGTAGTAGTAAAATGATATGGATAATAATAATAATAATAATAATGAAAGTAGGAGCATCGTTGTAGATCTTAATACTAACATAATGATAACAATAATAGAAATGATGATAATAATAATAATAATAATAATAATAATACAGTAATAATAATAATAATAATAATAATAATAATAATAAATATTATTATTATTATTATCTGTCTATCTCTCTATCTATCTATATCAGTAAATCTATCCATCAATCAATCTATGCCCAGTTTTCTACTTTTGTCTATCTATCCATCAATCCATCTATCTATCTGTCTGTCTATCTATCTATATATCTATCAGTCTATCTATCTATCTATCCATCCATCAATCCATCCATCTATCTATATATATATCTATCAATCTATCTATCTATCCATCTGTCTGTTTATCTATCCATCAGTCTATCTATCAATCCGTATCTACCAGTAAATCTATCCATCCATCTATCATTCTATCTATACCCATTTCTGTATGTGTCTGTCTGTCTGTATATCTATCTATCAAACCATCTGTCTATCTGTTTATCAGTTAATCTATCCATCAATCACCTATACCCAGATTTCAACACATCTCTGTCTATTCATCAGTCCATCAATCCGTCTATCTACCCATCCATCTATCTGTCTATCTATCTATCCATCTATCTACCAGTAAATATATCAATCCGTCAATCTATCTGTCAGCCCACTTCTTCACGTGACTTTATCTATCTTTATGTATGTATCTATCTATCTGTCTATCTGCCAGTAAATATATCTATCCGTCAATCTATCTGTCAGGCCACTTCTTCACGTGTCTTTATCTACCTTTATGTATCTGTCTATCTATATATCTATCTGTCTATCTGCCAGTAAATATATCCATCCGTCAATCTATCTATCAGCCCAGTTTTTCACGTGTTGTTATCTATCTTTATCTATCTATCTGTCTATCTGCCAGTAAATATATCTATTCGTCAATCTATCTGTCAGGCCACTTCTTCACGTGTCTTTCTGTTTATTAATATGTATGTATCTATCTATCTATCAGAGCCAGTGTTCGGCCTGCCGATAGATTGGAGTTACAGCAGAGGCGTAATCTATTCATACGTTCTGGTGCTACGGGATAAGGACGAATATGGCTTCCTCTTGCCCCTCACCCAAATCGTCCCAACTGGGGAAGAAACCTGGGCAGGCCTGATCGCCGCTGTTATGGCCATTTAGAGAGAGAGAGAGGGGGGGGGGGGACACTGGTAAGATAAGAATACTGCATAGGAGAAATGAGAGAGAGAGTAGATAGAATTTAGAGAGAATCCTTTGTGACAGAAATATAAATTAGAAAAGGAGAAACAGAAAGAGATAGACATGATAAAATGCTGAGAGAGAGAGAGAGAGAGAGAGAGAGAGAGAGAGAGACAGGGAGAACACTAAACAATAAAAACTATATATATATTGTCAAGTTTCGCTACTAACATTCCAAGTCTTGTTAATCTCAATAAATCTAACATGTAACACTAACCTGTCACTATCCTCTAACATCATCTAAGAAATAACATCTAATATCTAACAGTATAGCATCATCTAACATCATCTGAACCATCAAACATCAAAGTCTAAGCATCTAATCTAACAAACATCAAACTAACACTGTCGCTATCATCTAACATCATCAGTAATCTAACGTCTAACACTTATTATCCCATCACTATCACCTAACATCATCAAACTTATCCATCAGTAACATCTAACTAAGCTATTACTATAATCTGCTCCCCTAACATCATCATGAATCTAACATCTAACACTTACTAACCCATCACTATCATCTAATATCATCAAACTTA
Organism: Coenobita brevimanus; assembly: GCF_032717465.1. Classification (NCBI taxonomy): domain Eukaryota; kingdom Metazoa; phylum Arthropoda; class Malacostraca; order Decapoda; family Coenobitidae; genus Coenobita; species Coenobita brevimanus. Next base: position 1,178,495 of record NC_136964.1, read on the forward strand.
TCCATCAGTAACAACTAAATAAGCTATTACTGAAATCTGTTCCTCTAACATCATCAGGAATCTAACATCTAACACTTACTAACCCATCACTATCATCTAACATCATCTAACATCGTCACACCTATAATTAACCTCAAAATAGATTATGTGTGGGAATCAAATCTCTATACAGGTGTGCTAATTACCTGCTTTTCCTAATTAAGATGTCTCACCTGTATGGGATCCTCGTCGCATCCCCCGGGCTCCTATGACCCGTTTAGCTTTGAGAGAGAGAGAGAGAGAGAGAGAGAGAGAGAGAGAGAGAGAGATGGAAGGACAAATAGACGAAGAGGCAGAGGAAGAGAGAATAGAAATGAGAGTAAGATGGAGGAAAATAAAAGAGCTAGGGAAGGAGATGGAAAGAGTGAGAAACAGAGAAGGCAAGATAAAGAAGAAATAAAGAGAGGGAAAGAGAAATACAAGAAACAGAAAATATAGAACAGAAATCCAAGTGCATTAAAACGTCGACTCAGTGCTTCAAAATTTGATGATGATAATAATAATAATAATAATAATAATAATAATAATAATAATAAGACTGTAGCTGCCATAGCCAGTCCCTGCTGTGCACCTCTGCTAACACTGTTGTCTGACACAAGTTAGCTTTTTTGTACAAACTCCAAACCCGTTGGTCTACCTGCACCACAAACTATACACACCTGCTGCACGACCACACAAACTATACACACCTGCTGCACGACCACACAAACTATACACACCTGCTGCACGACCACACAAACTATACACACCTGCTGCACGACCACACAAACTATACACACCTGCTGCACGACCACACAAACTATACACACCTGCTGCACGACCACACAAACTATACACTCCTGGTGCACGACCACACAAACTATACCCACCTGCTGCACGACCACACAAACTAAACACACCTGCTGCACGACCACACAAACTATACACTCCTGTGCACGACCACACAAACTATGCACACCTGATGCAGGACTAGACAACACCTGTAGGACCAACAAGTGCCTCACTTAGGTGTTGGTCTGGCCTGTATGTAAGACCAATTGTATGTAGGACCAATTGTATGTAAGACCAATTGTATGTAAGACCAGTTGTACGTAAGACCAATTGTATGTAAGACCAGTTGTATGTAAGACGAATTGTATGTAAGACCAATTGAAAAGTGTGGCAATGTGGCGGGTCCCAAACATCCTAAGGTGACGCATCAATCGCCTTCACATTCGTCCATATTCGTGTATTTATATGTATTGTTTTGGGGTATATTGAGGTGGGAAATTCATAATCTGTGGACATTTTTAGACCTATGACCTTGAATAGTAGGTCATGGTCACTGAAACAGGGTCAGTGTATTGGGGTCAGGTGCAGTACATCCTCATTAAGTATGGTGAAAATAGGAGACGAAAAGTGACGGAACAATAATAATCATCATCATCCGGACCTCCTTTCCCACCCAAGGGCATGGTGAGGAGTAGCAATGTTCAGACAGCCCAAAATTACCCAGTCCAATGGGCCACGCTTCCATTCACTCATCATTCAAGCCCCCGGAATCCTGGCTCTATCGGATACGCCAAAAACATTCACCACGTTCTGTAGCTTCACATATCGTATCCGACAGAGTCAATCTAGACGCTGCCACGTTAAAAAGGGGTGCCAAAAATCCCTGATCATGCATATCTCCTCACAGAATTCTTCCAGCCAGCTCGATCTCCTGTCAGTTCCCTAGCCTCACAAACTTCCAAACCTCTCTTCCTCACACATTCATCCACCATATCTGTCCACCTTCTCCTTGGCCTACCTCGCCTCCTCCCTCCTTCGAATTCGCTTAATAATAATAATAATAATAATAATAATAATAATACCACCACTACAACGACAACCACAGCTCCACCACCACCACCACCACCACCACTACTATACTACTACTACTACTACTACTACTTCTCTCCTGGTAGTGGTAATAGGAAATTCATTGGAGTCAGGATGCACCATAGTCACCCTCTAAGATATGCAGATAAAAAGGCGGAGAGAAAAATGGATGACAGCAACAAGCACACTCAAAAATGTGTGTGTGTGTGTGTGTGTGTGTGTGTGTGTGTGTGTGTGTGTGTGTGTGAGGCCAGGTGTTAAACAATATGGATAGACAGATAGATAGATATAGGTGTATAGAAGGACAGGTAGATGAGTGCATAGATAGATATAGATAGATGGGTAGATAGACAGATATTGATAGATGGAGGCTAGATAGATTAATAGATACATAGATACGTAAACAGGTAGATAGCTAGACAGGTTGTTAAATAGATAGATAGACAGACGGATAGATAGGCAGATAGATACACAGATAGATATACTGAGAGAAACTTGTCCAGTCATTTCTTGCTTGGTTAGGTGCGTTCTCTCTCTCTCTCTCTCTCTCTCTCTCTCTCTCTCTCTCTCTCTCTCTCAGAAAAAGTCAATGAACTCCTAAATGGCCCAGTTGTGTTTTTCATTGTCTCCTGCATAGACTGAATTTGCTTTTTTTTTTTTTTTTTTTTTAGAGAGAGAGAGAGAGAGAGAGAGAGAGATATTATGTATCCATCCATCGATCCATTAATACATACATACATACATACATTAATACATCCATAAAACATATATACCTTCATACATAAATACATACATAGGTTATTTGCACACACGCACATAAACACATGTGTACAGATAGGCTACTCATACATGTCTACACACACACACACACACACACACACACACACACACACACACACACACACACACACACAGATGCAGGCAATTACTTTATCGCCCCACATTCCAAAGGCGGGCGATAATAATAATTATAAATATAACAGCAACAACACAGGTGTGTAGTGTTTCTAACATTACGTACAAAAACTGCAGACCTAATCATGTTTATGTTAAGGAACACTGTTATATTAACCACAGGACCGACCACAGACCGTCCTTATCATCACCACTGGACCTTCCCTACATCACATCACCAAGATAATACAACCCATTGTAGTCATTCGTGGGATCACTACAGCTGTTTGGGAAAAATAACAGTGCACGGCATGCTTACAACATACTAAAATACACATGTGACGTTTCACATAAGTATGATTAGGTCTGCAGTTTTTATACGTAATGTTAGAAACACTACACACCTGTGTTGTTGCTGTTATATTTATAATTATTATTATCGCCCGCCTTTAGAATGTGGGGCGATAATGTAATTGCCTGCATCTGTGTGTGTGTGTGTGTGTGTGTGTGTGTGTGTGTGTGTGTGTGTGTGTGTGTCCATTATATCTCATGAACGACTTGAGTTATCAACATGAAACCTTCAGGGTGTCAAGATATGGCCAAAATCTTGGACGAGTTCTAAAATGGGCACTCAGGGTCAACGTCAGGTCACCATAATGGCTGCCAAGGTGAAACAGTTCTTATCGCCCTCCTTTAGCACCATTCTATCTAATGAACGGCTTGAGCTATCAACATGAAACCTTCAGGATATCAAGATAAAGACTAAATGTTAGACTTGGCCAACAGCATGTTCTGGCAAGCGATTAGCATTCGGCTCCCGAATGCCTTTCTTTCATTATTAATGCATACCACGTATAGTCACCGGTAAAGGGTGGACAACAGGCCTGGTGGCCCCGGGATGAGGGGAGGGGTTGTGTGGTGTCGGAGTGGGGGAGGAGTGGAGTCAATGGTAGCTGGGAAAGAGGGGGTGTAACTGGGGCAGCAGTAGGAGGGGGGAGGTAAGTGATGAGTTGTCGGCGGTGGGACAGGGAATATGTGGTTATCAGATACACAGACGTAAGGACAATCAAATTTATTATTATACAGATTTATAGTGGATTATCAGCAGGAGTAGCAGTTGTGGTATTGTGAGGGAAATTAGACAGTCAGTGGGATAAGGGGGGTTAGTAGTGGCAGTGTCAATAATGGTAGTAACAGATTCAGCAGTCTTGTGCTAACATTATTTGTGTGGAAGTGATGATGTGACAAATACTGTAATACAGTAGGCGTTATAGGACCGGATGACTAGAAACCCCCTAAGGAATATGACGGCACGCAGTAAGAGGATACCGGAAAGTAACAGCAATAGAAGAGACAGAGACTGAAGGAAAATAATGCACGTATGAGGTGAAGCAACAGTAAAGGCCTGGATAACAAGGCGGATGAGGATACCACAACTGTATCTTCGTTGTCTCATAATATTTTCTGTTGTTTTCTTCTAATTTGGTGAATGCTCTCCGCTGCCCATCACAGTGTGGTTTATTCGTCCACATAAAATAATTTTAACATTTGTAACCTTCCCCACAGCTACTGTGGGAATCAGCATTAAAATCACAATCATTCTATATTATACCTTTAGACAATCCAGGAATAACATATTCACAAAAACTATCGCTGACCAGTCGCAGCTTATATATAACTGGTTCGGTGCTTTATATGTGTGATGAGGATCCGAAACAGATGAGTCGTGTCTAGACCAGTTTCACAGGACTCCATGATAACATAGTAGGCTATGTTATAATACATGCTATGTATGTCACGAACGCAAAATGTTTTGCGGGTGAACAGCATGTAAATGTTTCGAACCCAGTTTCATTAAGTTTCTCACCATTCGCCTCATAGCTTAGACCAAACTACCACTCTCAGTTATTCGTTCGCCTGCCCTCACTCCAACCCTGGGGTGGGATGTTCGAAAGCTCGTAACGGCCGCTAAGATCATCGTAGCGGGTACGATAATCATAGCGCGCTCGTAAACCACTAAGGTGTATGTTCAAACAAATTTTACGATCCTCCATCCGCCATATTTGCTCGTAGCGTTACGATTTCTGACAAGCACCCTTAAGCTGATCGTAGTTGCGCATAGTGAATGTTTCTCTAATAAACAATCCGAATCATGTGATGCTAAGGTTGTTTATTTACCCTTTTCTGTGAACGAAGATGGAGTTACAAGTGGTTTTACAGGTAGAACTGGCATTACGAAGAGCGATGAGGTTTGAGAGGAACTACAGAGACATAATGGATCCATCTGCTTACAGTGACGAACATTTGTTGAGATATTACAGGTTTTCCAGACAAGAACTCCTTCACTGGTGTGCAAGAGTTGAACCACTAGTTGGACCAGCGACAAGAAGATCCCGTGCTGTGCCATGTCATTTGCAGGTGTTAATGACATTCAGATTTTATGCAAGTGGCTCATTTCAGAGTGTGTTGGCAGACACATTAGGCTTAACACAGGGACGTGTGAGCAGAATAATTAAGAGTGGCACACGTGTTGTACTGAAAATCTCTTAATAAGGAATTTAAGATGCCAAGAGGTAAGCAAAGAGGGGGAATTTTTCGTTTCTACTGCTTACATGTGTAAATGGAGAAATGGCGTTCCCCCGAGCTAGACCCTATTTTGGATCATATAGCCCCGCTAGGTTACAGGAGCGCCCTACCACTCCCGGCACGGCAGTCCCGTTCAGGGCTCGAACTCGCAATCCCCCGATTACGAGCTCGATGCTTTACCACTGAGTTATCGTGCCCCCTTAAATCTGTAAAAATGCAGACCGATGCACTGTTCATTAAAACATGGTTTAAGTCTGTGGGAGTTGTAATGATACAGTCTGAAGCCAATGATATACTGTATAGATTATTCAGGTAAAAGGGTCTCAGTTTGGATCTCCATATTTTCAAAATCATCACTACGTTTTGTTAATATGATGTGGATCTTTCACCCACACTATAGTTATACCCAAGGTGATGTGATTGTTCTTCAGCACTGTCTGTCTGTCGAGCCAACCCTGTATTAACGCCATCATCTCATGTGTAAAATTTGCTCGACGAATTCGTTTGGTAGGGGACTCGTCACTTGTCATGTCTTATATGTCTTGGGATGAATATCGTACTTGTTTGAGTGATGTAATGGCGCGCTTGGATAAGTGTATTTAACATTTTGGAACTCCATTTTGATTGGCCCACAATCTTTCAAGGTTTATGAAATCTTCTTCTCATTGGCTCAGCGACTATTAGCTGGGTTGCATTATGAACGATAGGAACGGAACGGAACGGGTTTTACGATCGCATCATCGTGAGCTACGAGCGTTGCCGCCAGCGGTAGAAGATACACCTTAGCGGTTGTCATAGCTCACGATCAAAGATGGCCGCTACGAGCGCGTTACGATGATCATAGCGGCGTCTGGCAACGATCTTTTGAACATCCCAACCCTGACTTCCACTTCCTGCCACCGAAGGGGGTACAGAAACTTTGGTGCGTGGGTGTACACTTTGGGTGCTGGAGCTGTCAATGGGGGGCGGAGAGAAGCAGGCTATGTGCATCGACTGTGGAACCCATGCTAGGGAGTATCTTTTTTTGTCTCTAGTATCTTTTCTTTTTTTTTTTTTTTTTTACTAATTTCCGCCTTTCTTGTAAAATTTCCCTGAAGTATATTTATCAGTGAGGCTGCAGGTGGATCTCTCTCTCTCTCTCTCTCTCTCTCTCTCTCTCTCTCTCTCTCCCTGTTTATATTTGTTTTTCTTTGTTTATCTGTTTCTTTCATGTCTTCGTATGATTAATTTCTGACTCTTATAAAATTTTCCTCACATATCTGTCTCTGTTTACCCTTGTCTTTATCTACCTGGCTATTAAGCTGTGTGTGTGTGTGTGTGTGTGTGTGTGTGTGTGTGTGTGTGTGTGTGTGTGTGTGTGTTTGTTGGTTTATTATTCTTTTTTTTCCAATTTTAGTCTGACCTTGGCCATGATTCTCTCTCTCTCTCTCTCTCTCTCTCTCTCTCTCTCTCTCACACACACACACACACACACACACACACACACACACACACACACACACACACACACACACGTCAGGACCCCATAATATAATAATACAACTCATAGACAGATAGACAGTTAGGTAGATAGACAGATAGATAGAAGCACCACGCCAGGGTGTTAGATAGGTAGTGTATCAGTAAGAATGAAGCAAAAGGAAATTAGCTTGCAACTCTTAAACTGAAGGAATGCTGGTCCTGCACCGGAAGCTGTACATACAGTACACACAGACATACAGTGTTCAAGATGTTTCCACGACAGTATAGCACACGTGACACGACCCCTGCTAAACGAGAATGTAGAAATCAGAGCTGAGAAAGAGGCTGGCCATAGAACCGGCAGGTAGTGGAGAGATCAAATAAGAAGAGGGGTCCAACTAGACTTTCCTCACTCAGGTTACTCATCGCCACTCAGTTACTCACCACAGCTACAAGTGTGGGAAGCCGACGTCACCATGTGTATCTGCTGAGACGACATCACCATGCGTGTTTGCTGAGACAATGCCACGCCAATCAACGTGTGACTGACACCAGGCACTTCTCACCCACTACTCATTACTCATTATTTACATAGCTCCTACTCATACTCATTTATTTCCACAGTATTGAGTGGGAATTCGACGTTCTATGATGAGGTTCGCCTGAGAGTACAGCTGTTTAACACTACATTCATCAGGCCATGGAATTTCCTGAGTAATATCGTCCATCAACACAGCCTTAGAATTATCAAGAGGAGATCTTTATTAAATTCTGCATTTATCTTCCGAGATCGACAGCTGCTTCGACTCGCCTCTTCGTGTGGCATCTGTATCAAGTGGGTGTAATTAAACTTACAAATTTCTTCTCAGTGCTTTAAATTTTATATGTATATACACTGATACACTCACTATCATTTATTACAACTCATTTACTCATCTATTTAGTTAGGACATAAACAAAAGACGTATTTCTTAACACCATACCTTAGCAACATGAATTCTTTTTAACTGAGTGATATGACAGGAATATTTTCACCTCCACCCGTGTTAGTAAGAAATGATACACAGTTAGCAGCCACTGCGGATACACAATTAGGAGAGCACCAGGGCAACACACCAACCCTATAAAATTCACAGCAAACTAAAGATAAAGAAACTAATACCTCAGTTCTAGATGATAATGATGATGACTGGCAAACCCCCTTTGATGTAACGAGTGAGAACTTTGTCTCTGACTTGCATACCTATGAAAATATACTTAACAGAGTTCATCGTTAAGGGAAAACCTATTCCCCTATTCCCTCACACAACGATAAACAAGTCCAAGTTAAATTAACAGAGCAACCAGTGAAGATGAATACCACAGATCAAACATCCCCAACTAATGTTTACGTCAACCATGAGGATAAAACTGCCCCGAAATTCTCTGGCACAGAAAAAGACCATATTGATGTCATTTCACTGATTAATCAATGCGAACAGATCTTCGTAAAAAGGCACATTACAGATGAACAAGAGAAAATTGCTATTTTTTCCTCTTGGATTAGTCAGGAAAGATGTCTGGTAGGAAATTTGTTTAGGTCATGCAAGCTTCTCGGAGCTAAGACATAATTATCATGAATTTAAAACTGAATTTTTGAAGCAATTTTCTGGAGGTATGAACCTCTTGCCAGGTATAATCCCAGAATTACATAAGATTGTAGATCTTGTAATCGAGCACACTACAAATCATGCGCTCAGTGAAATAACTGCCGATGTCTCCACGATCAAAAGGACATTATTAGCTACCTTAGAAAACTCAAACTGGATAACAGGAGATGGAAAGATGTCCCCAGACCTCGTCGTGGACATCAATGGTTATGTAGATGCTTTGTGTAAATTACGTGATAGGACCTTTAAGATCGCCAAGATGATAACGTACACCCCAGGCATGTGCTTACTAGACTTAATGAACGAGGTAGAGATGTAGTGTAGCATAGCAGGGTTGATCGAACACAATCACATTCTAGCAGAATAAGACTGCCTGAGACAGTACAAGCTGTGAAAACAGCTACAACTACCCAAACAGAGAACAAAATCGATCGCGACCCGAAAGCAGGCAGAGCAAACAACCAAACGCGTCGAGACTACGATCAGAAACACCAGGTTACAGGCAGTTTCGTAAGTTTCCACGCAGTCCAAACAGATCTCGCGCCACAGACACCACTAAATATGGGAAGTCACCTCGTAGATCACAGTCAAGAGATAGGTCCATTCTATGTCATTATTGTGCAAAACCAGGACGCACTAGGAATGAATGCTTTATCAAAACAAAAGAGGATAGACAAAAGACACAAGGATTTGGTCCGTTCTGTAGACATCATCAGTGCCAAGGGTGCTGGACTAGCAACTGGAAAACAGTAGAAAAATTAGTGTCTATGTTCAAATCGGGGGAAGACCAAGTCACGACAAAAAACGAACAAACATAAAGAAAAGCAAGTCTAAAATTCACATAGGAGGCATGTTGGGAAATGAGTGTATCTTGATACCAGCTGTATGTGAGGATCAAAACGTTTCCTTATTTTTAGACACAGACTCTCCAGTGAACTTAATAACACAAAAAGAAATAAACAGAATTTTTAAAAATAAGAAGAAAGTAACTTTTCTGGAAGAATCTGATTTAGATTTATATACAGTAGATGGAAAACAAGTCACAGTAAAAGGTATGATAAGGTTAAACATCAGTTTCACAGAGACTACAAGACCAATCTCTGCATTTTTCTATATCGTTGAAAACTTAGCAGTTAAAGCTCATATGTTACTGGGCTTAAGATGCATGAGAGCAGAGAAAATAACTTTACTCCCACAAATGAATGGAATAGACTTTGACAATGAATTCATAAAGGAAATACCATCAAAGCCCTCACCGATTAGTAAAAGAGAACCAAAAAGAATTGGTAATGTTAAAAGCTTAAACAAACATACACCAACAGATGAGTGTATAGATCCACTCCCCCCCCCCAGCCTCCAGGATTAGGAACCCAGGTAACAGTACTGATTTATCAGTTTTTCCCGCCCATCTCACCAATGATTTAGTTATACCACCTAACTCCTATATGAAAGTTACCATAAACAGTAAGTTACGGAATAGTACTATTCTTGTCTTAGAAGAATTATGTAAAGTAAAAGGATTGTCAGTAGAAAACGCATTATGTCAGATGAACGACGATGGGCAAACTCAGACATTTCTAATTAATCACATGAATGGGGAAGTACAGTTGAAAAAGGGGACTTGCATAGTTAGTATTGAAAAATGTCCCGCCCCTGTGAAGGAAATAGTTATAGCTGGAGTGACAAGTGAGATAAAATCTACGGATAGAGAAAGCATAAATAAGAATTTAATTCACTCCGGTGAATTTGATGAAGAAAATGATTTGTTAACCCTGTTGGAAACACACAGGGACACCGTAGCATTACCTGGAGAACAATTAGGGTGTACTAACCTGATTAATCACAAGATTAATGTGCACCCAGAAATACCACCAATTTTCGTACCTGCCTACCGAATCCCACAATCTCAGCATACACTCGCAAACCAGTATGTCGATGAAATGATAAAATTTGGAATTATTGAGCCATCAGTCTCTCCGTGGAATGCCCCATTATTCCTCGAGCCCAAACGAAATGGAGAAATGCGTGCGGTAGTAGATTACCGTAAACTAAACAATCACTCAGTCCCAGACAGATTTCCCATGCCATTGCTAAGCGACATCCTACAGAATATTGGACCAGAAAATAAATATATTTTCCACGATCGATCTGCTAAGTGGATATTATCAAATTCCTGTAGAACAGGAGTAATGTAAATACATTGCCTTTTCCACAAATAGAGGACACTATCAATATAGAAGGATGCCCATGGGACTGAGGACAGCCCCGGCCACATTCCAGCGTCTTATGAATTATGTATTGTCCGGAATTTTAGGACAAGGAATATTTGTTTATCTTGACGATATTATCATCGCAACAAAAGATATCACAGAACATCTCCAGAAATTAGAGTTATCTATCTATCTATTGCTGGTTTAAAAATTAAGCTTTCTAAATGCAAATTTTGCTTTAAGGAAATAAATTTCTTAGGGTACAGATTAAGTTCTAATGGTATTCACACCACTGATGACAAAATACAGGCAGTGAGAGACTTTCCTGTTCCCACTACGACTGACGAAGTTAGACAGTTTTTAGGTCTAGCTGGGTACTATAGGTCATTCGTACCACAATTCTCTCATATAGCCTTTCCTCTATTCCAACTACTCAAAAAAGATGCTATATTCCAATGGGAAGAAGAACAAAAACAAGCATTTAACAAATTAAAAATTAAACTAACAAATGCACCATGTTTGGCATATCAGGATTTCACAAAACCATTTATTATTTGTACAGATGCATCAGTTAAAGGATTAGGGGCTGTACTGATGCAAGAAGATAAAAGTGGACAGAATCAACTAATTGCATTTGCCAGGAGACAAATAAAAGGTGCAGAGAAAAATTATTCCACTACAGACTTAGAGGCACTTGCAGTGGTTTTTGCATTACAAAAGTTTCGAGATCTGGTATATGGTTACGAAATACGCTTATTCACCGACCATAAACCGCTAGTGGGTATGTTTAAAGAATAACTCCTCTCTGAGAAGAGAGCAAGATGACAATGTACAGTCGAAAACGACAATGTACATATTCATTATATACAAGGCAAAATGAATCTAGTAGCCGGCGCATAATCTAGGAACCCAAACACAATTCAGGTTGCGGCATTAGATCTCAAAGGAAACATCCCAAACCACGATGATATCGCAAAAGCACAAACACTTGACCCAACATGGTCTAAAGTTATATACAAGTTAGAAAGTGGAGATGACATACAGTTACCCAAACTGCATGTACCACTCGAACAATTCACAATAATCAATAATACTTTATACAAGATCAACCCAGAACAACCAAAACGCCAAAGAAATAATAAACAATTGGTAGTACCTAATGACATGATACCCCAAGTATTACGAACGATACACGATAGCCCACATGCAGGACATCCTGGAAAAGATAGGACATTCAAACAAGCCCAGTTGTTATATTACTGGCCCTCATTACGAAAAAATATAAACATTCATATTCACAGATGCGAATCATGTGCAAAACACAAAGGATACCCAATTTCACCTGCATCAATGGGTAATTACCCTGTAGCACATCAACCATAGGACCTTGTCGCGGTTGATTTACTCAAGATGCCATTATCATAAAATAATAACCAATACCTATTCGTAGCAATAGATCATTTTTCCTGTTATGTAATTTTAGCTCCAATTAAAGATAAAACAGCAGAGACAGTAGCAAAGGCAATAACAGATAATGTAATATGTCGCTTTACTACCCCAAAGGTACTAATAAGTGATAATGGAGGAGAATTTAATTCTGATATCTTCCGAGAAATATGTAAACAATACAACATCAAAAAGGTTAACGTTTTAGCCTATCACCCAGCATCTAATGGGTTAGTAGAGAGACAAAAAAGTATTAGATGTGCTATGACACATTCTCAGTGAAAATTATGCAAGCTGGGATGATTGGATTCCCAGAGTAGAAGCCTCAATTAATGGATCTATAAAGAAATCCATTGGTGACACACCACATTTCATTATATATGGGACAGATAAAAAACCACCATATGAGCTCCTAGAAGGTCAAAATCTACCCATATACAATTACGATGATTACTCTAAACTCCGTTTACGTGAATTCCAGGACATACACAAAAGAGTCAAAAAACAATTGACGATGTCCAAGGAAGAAATGACGGAGGCATTTAATAAAAAGGCAAGAGATTCGCTTATCAGATTAGGAGACATTGTTTATGGTATAATTCATACGAGAGAAAATAAATTATCCCCAAAATTTGAGAGCCCATACAGAGTAATTAACATAAAAACAAATCAAACTTTTAATTAGGTCACTGTCAAGTGGCGAAGAGAAACAAGTTCATATTGACCATTTAAAACGAGTTTCAAGGGAATTATCCAATAATTATACAGCCTCGGATACAACCGAACAAGCGAACCTAACTCATGAAACCAAGCAAGAAAACAACAATAATTATAAAAATAAATTAAGGTCATATACCAAACAATCAAACATAGGTGCAACTGTTCCAATAAAATCTACAGTACATCATTTACATGATTTAAATATCGATTTAAACTCCTTCTATAAATGAAATAACAAGCAAGTTACTGTTCTACGTTAGTCAACCGTAACGCACATCATCACTATCATCGACCACAGCATGACCATAGAAAATTAATAGATTTTTTTTTGTGTCGGTAGGTAACGATGCAGGGACTTGTGCTATGGATCCTCCTCTACATAGCAAGAGGATATAAACCCCCAACACATAGTACGGCAAGGATGCCTCATAGCTCCAACGGCCATGACATCAATTGTAAAAGATGTCATGAGTACTGAAATCAGTTTCGATTACTTATACGAATTACCTTCTTATCTAGAAAACATCGCGGGACCTTACATGCTGTTCACCTTTGCCCTGCGTATATTTTCACGTTTCAGCCTACTGAAACAGTCCCTTGTGAAATGGCTATCATAAGAAATCACAATATTCATAATCATTCAACTTCACTTTTGCTCCAGATAAGCTTGTACACTATCAACGCATCGGACACTCACAGTTTTTTTATTTCACTCATAACACATTAGTTTACATAGTCTGTCTGTCCAGATATACCACCATCTCATACTTCAGCCTCAGGATTATACATAGCACCAGACTCCTGTGCGGTATTTACACCATCCATGTCCACTTTATCCTCCATCAATCACTACGCCATCCTCAATCATACACACAAACATTTCCACCCACTGCCTGATATGGACTTAAACATGAGCACAAGTATTAAGCTGACTTCACCTAAGTTTGAAACTATGCAACTGATCAATGAAACAATGAAGCCCTGGGAAGATTTGAGTCTGAGTATGTTCAACTCATATTATGTGTATAGCCCAGCACTTACTGTCTTTATAATCTTCTGCATTATATTTGGAGTAGTGCTGTTCGCAATGCACAGAATGCATGCAAGAATTGGATATTTGGAGTCAGTATTTTGTGGGGGTTGAGTAAGCATCAAAGTTAACCCCCCTGAATGAAGTGTACATATTTTGTATATAGTATTAATTTTATATATATATAAAAAGAAGAAGAATGACACATGATATAGAAGTATACCAGTATCTCTATATGAAATATTAATAGCTCTTACCATAATCTTAACTTTGAACTTTTTTTTTTTTTTTTTGCATATATGCATTTTACCATTATAAATACACATCTTACAAAATGTCATACAATAACCAATTTAACCATATTGCATTTGTTCAATTATGTATACAACTTGTTTAAAATGTAATATTACTGAATCATAGCAATATTAACATGAATATTATATCTATACAATATTATAATCAGTGTTATGTATTAATGGATTAGCATATGTCAATGATGATTGCTGTCAGAGGACCGCCAGCTCGCGTAACCGAGCGATGTCAGGACTCCATATTATAATAATACAAATCAAAGATAGATAGACAGACAGATAGTGATAGATAGATAGACAGATAGATAGATAGAAGCACCAAGCCAGGGTGTGAGATAGGTAGTGTATCAGCGAGAATCAACCAAAAGGAAATTAGCTTGCAACTCTTAATGTGAAGGAATGCTGGTCCTGCACCGGAAGCTTGAGATAGAGAGAGAGAGAGAGAGAGAGAGAGAGAGAGAGAGAGAGGAATAAGGAAGAGGAAGGGAGCATAACAAGGAACACGAAGAGATTAGAGAGAGAGAAAGAGAGTCATTAGAGAAAGACCTTCAAGAATTCCTCAAAAGAAATGATAAATATAGAAGGGTGTGGGAGAGAGGAAGAGAGGAAGGCCGAGGAAGAGATGGAGAGATGGAAAATGATAGACTGACTAGAAGCGTGTGTGAGTGAGGTGGAGGGGGAGACCGGTGGAGAGATGGAGAATGAGAGACTGACTAGGAGTGTATGTAAGTTGGAGGGGTAGAGGAGAAAGGGGAGACCGAGGATGAGATGACGGGATGGAGAATGAGAAACTACCTAGAAATGTATGTAAGTTGGAGGGGTAGAGGAGAAAGGGGAGACCGAGGATGAGATGGCGGGATGGAGAATGAGAAACTGACTAGGAGTGTATGTAAGTTGGAGGGGTTGAGGAGAAAGGGGAGACCGAGGATGAGATGGCGGGATGGAGAATGAGAAACTGACTAGGACAGTGGATGTGAGTGAGATGGAGGGGAAAACCAAGGATGAGATGGAGGGATGGAGGATGAGAGACTAACTAGGAGTTTATGTGATTGAGGTAAAGGGGGAGACCAAGGATGAGATGGAGGGATGGGATGTCAAATGGCAGAGAAAAGGGCGACGTAGAGGCGATTTTTTTGTGACTACCCTTTTACGGGATTAAGGCGTCTGGCAATAGATAGATAGATAGATTGGAAAGTTGTCTGTCTGTCTGTCTGTCTGTCTGTCTCTCTCTCTCTCTCTCACACACACACACACACAAATATATACTGTGTTGATTTGTTTGTGTGTGTGTGTGTCTGTGAGCGAGAAAGAGAGAGAGAGAGAGAGAGAGAGAGAGAGAGAGAGAGAGAGAGAGAGAGAGAGAGAGAGAGAGAGAGAGAGAGAGAGAGAGAGTGAGAGAGAGAGGTATGGAGAGGGGGGGGGTGAGATTTTTATACCTAAAGATAGGTTGAGAGGGCAATTAATAGAGAAAAGAGAGTGAGAGAGAGAGAGAGAGAGAGAGAGAGAGAGAGAGAGAGAGAGAGAGAGAGAGAGAGAGAGAGAGAGAGAGAGAGAGAGAGAGAGAGAAAGTAAAAGAAAATCTCACTCTCTCTCATTATATCTACCTATCTATCAGTCCAACCATGTATCTATTTTTCTATCTGTCTATTTAGCAATCCATCCTTCTATCCATCAATTTATCTATCTATTTCTTCCATCCATCTATCCATCCATCCATCAATCAGTGTTAGATCTAATTATCAGTCTGTCTTTCCATTTATTTATATATATCTAACAGTGTATCTATCTATGTATCTATCTATTATATATATGTGGCTGTCTGTCTGTCCGTCCGTCTGTCTATCTACCTACCCATCGTTTGTATGTACACTCGTGGTCATAAATAATCACCTATCCTCCTGTACCCCGTGCCTCAGACTGACTCCTTTATGCGCGGCACGTCACACTGGAGTAAGAGGGGCTGAGAGGGAGGGGCCAGAGAAAGAGGGAAAGGTGGGTGGGGGGACGAGTGATGGTGCTAGGGTGGAGTGAAGGAGGGGAGGAAGGGGAGGTAGAGGAGAGAGAATGAATTGCGAAATGATGGTCACATTATTTGTATATTGCCTTTCAATCAGAGCATGATATAAGAGAGTTAATATACGGTAGATAAAGCTGCAGTACACCTTGTATAGCGGCGTCAGATAACAAGCTTAAGATAGGTGGTGGTATCAAGGGCTGGCTCGTGAGAGAAATATACTGACGTGACAGATTAAATATTAGTGAGGAGCCAGGTATTTGTGTTTATCCTTGTGTTTTGACTTTGGACACAGAATGGAATCTGGATGGCTTTGACTTCCATAATGTTTGTGTAAGAAACGTCCTCTACCATTACATGTGGGTAATAATTGGAACTACCCCCTGGGGGTAGGGGGTTTTTCAAGAATACTCCCCCAGTATCCCTGCTTGTCGTACGAGGCGACTAAAAGGGTTGGTGGTGGGTTAGTGCCCCACCCTGTAAAAAGAACTAACTAAAAAAGCAAATAAAGCTCCTCGGACCCGGACGGACCATACGTTGACGACTAAGGAACGGACAAAGGACATTCTTAGGGTGGGAACGTGGAATGTGAGAGGAGTGAATGATGAAGTGAAAGAGAGAGAGATTGTTCAGGTGCTAGAGGATGCAAAAGTGGATATATGTGGATTGACTGAAACTAAATGGGAAAGTGAAAGGGTGAGAGAGTGGGAATATGGTTTAGGTGTATGTGCAGGAGTCAATGAAAATGAGAGGGCAAGAGAGGGAGTATGTCTGATGATAAGCAAGAAGTGGAAGGAGAATATAAGAGAGTATGGAACAGTGGGTGCAAGGATTGTATTGGTGAGGATGAAAGTAGGTATACAAGCGTGGGCGATTGTATGTGTGTATGCCCCGACAGAGGATCGAGTGGCAAGAGTGAAAGATGAGTTTTGGGCGAGTGTAGAAGCGTGTATGGACAAGTTTGAGAGGAGCGAGAGAGTGCTGTTGACTGGAGACATGAATGGCAAAGTTGGGAATGTACGAGTGGATGGAGTGGTTGGTCAGTGGGGTGTGCCAGCTGAAGTAGATGGGAATGGTAGTGCTTTGGTGGACATCTGTGCTGGTAAGGGGTTGGCAATAGCCAACACCTACTTCCGGCATAAGATGATCCACCGGTATACACGGAGAGTAATGAGGAGGATGGATGGTGAACTTGTTGAACGAAAAGCAATGATAGACTACGTGTGTGTGGATGAGCGAATGAGAAGACAAGTGTTGGATGCAAGAGTGTGGAGAAGGTGGGGGAATGGAGTCTCGGACCATCACTTAGTGATGGCCAAGGTAGAGCTGCAAAGAAAGTGGTTGAGGAGACGAAGGGGAAGACAGGAGGAAGCAACTCCTGTGAGAAGAGTGGAGAAACTGCAAGATAGTGAGAAATTGACAGAGTATAAGAGCATAGTGGAAGAAAGATTGGGAAGGTATGAGCTAGAGCAGATGGAAGGGGTGGAAGACGTATGTAAGATATTCACGGAAGAGATAGGCGCAGCTTGTGAGGCGGTTTGTGGAGTGAGGAGGAGATGCAAGGGTGTGCAAGGGACAGCATGGTGGAATGAGGTGAAACGAGCTGTGGAACAAAAGAAGAAGGCATATAGTGAATGGTTAGCGAGTAGAGGTAGGGGAGAAGATGAGAGAAGAGAGAGGTATATGTGAGCAGGAGAATGGAGGTTAAGAGACTGGTGAAGGAGAGTAAGAAGAAAGTGGATGCAGAGTTTGAGAGGAATCTGAGTGTGAAATGGAGGGAGAGTAAGAAATTGTTTTGGAAGGAGGTAAAGAAAGTAAGGCAGTGTGAAAGGGGAAATAGTAGGGGAGTGAAAGATAGGAATAATAGATTGTTGGTGAAGAAGAGAAATTGAGGAGATGGAAGGAGCACTTTGAGGATTTGTTGAATGTGGAGAGTGAGAGCAGTGCGAGTATAAGTGGTTGGGGAATGGCTGGGAGAAGAAGAGATAAGAGGAGGGAGGTGAGGAAGAGATCAGTAGGGCAGAAGTAGTGGAAGCAATGAAGAAGATCAAGATGGGAGAGGCCCC
This sequence comes from Coenobita brevimanus, assembly GCF_032717465.1. NCBI lineage: Eukaryota > Metazoa > Arthropoda > Malacostraca > Decapoda > Coenobitidae > Coenobita > Coenobita brevimanus. Next base: position 1,196,781 of record NC_136964.1, read on the forward strand.
AGGAACTGATGGAATGTGTGGTGAAATGCTTAGGTATGGGGGTGAGATTATGGTGGAGTGGATATGGAAGTTGTGTAGATTGGCTTGGGAAGAGGGAAGGGTTCCAGAGGACTGAAAATCAGGTATAATTGTTCCTTTATACAAAGGAAAAGGGGAGACAGAAGTATGTGGTAACCATAGGGGTATTTGCCTTCTTAGTGTGACTGGAAAAATATTTGGTAGAATACTCATTGATAGGGTTAAGTATATAACAGAGGAGCTAGTTGGAGAAGAACAAGAGGGATTAAGGAAGGGGAGAGGATGTGTAGATCAGATAATTGTTCTAAGATGTTTAGTGGAGAAGTATCAGAGAAGAGAAAGAAAGTGTATGCAGCCTTCATGGTTGGAGAAAGCTTATGACAGAATAGACAGGCAAGGTATTAAGAATATATGGAGTGGAGGGGAAATTGTTGAGTGCTGTGAAGAGTATGTACGAAGGAGCTAGGGCTACGGTGCGAGTGGATGGTGAGCAGAGTTCTTTGATCTCAGTGTGAGACTGAAACAGGGTTGTGTTTTGTTATACACATGGATAAGGTTGTAAAGGAGGTGCAAGGTAGGGCAGTGGATGTGGGGGTGGCTCTAATGAATGAGGGTGAGATTTGGAAGATTGCGGTGTTGCTGTTTGCTGATGATAAAGTATTGTTGAGTGAAGATGAATGAGAGTTGCAAGGTTTGGTGATTGAATTTGAGACAGTGTATAGGAAGAGGAATCTGAAAGTTAATGTAAACAAGAGAGGAATGAAGTCACAAAATGCACAGTGAGGTTGGATGATGAGGATATGCAGAATGTGAGTGCATTCAAGTACTTGGGTAGTGTGATGAGTAAGGATGGAACTTTGGCGGATGAAGTGCTTGAAAGGGTACAGCAGGGAAGGAAGGTTGTTGGTTCACTGAAAGCAGTGATGAGCAATAGGGAGGTGAGTATGGAAGTTAAGAAGTCACTGCATTATAGTATTGTGATCCCTACCCTGAGGTATGGAAGCGAGGCATGGACCTTGCAAGAGGGGAACAAGTCAAGAGTGAGAGCAGTGGAAATGAGTTACTTAAGAGGAGCATGTGGAGTGACATTGAGGGACAGGTTGACGAATGAAGAAGTGAAGGAACGTTGTGGGGTGGGTGTGGATGTGGTTGAGAAGATTAGGAGAAATACACTGAGGTGGTTTGGACATGTGGAGAGAATGGAGAATGAACGACTGACTAAGAGGGTGTATGTAGGTGAGGTGGAGGGAGGGAGAGGGAGGAGTAGACCGAGGATGAGGTGGAGGGATGGGGATGAGAGGTATATGAGGGAGGGGGGAGTGAGTTGGGGGAAGGTTAGTCAAATGGCAGGTGACAGAGCGACTTGGAGGCGTTTTGTCTGCAGCCACCCTTTGCGGGATTAGGGCGTCGGGCTATAGATAGATAGATAGATGTCCTACCGTCACCGGTCGTACGAATTACCAGACTCTTCCCAGTGGGTTATCCAGCGCTTTCCTGTTTGCCTGGTCAACCCGAGGTCCCTTACAATGTCGGCTATGCTGTGGCCGGCCTCATGCATACCAATAACGCGGCCTCGTTGCACCACACGGCGTTGGCTGGACTCCATGCTGGTGTAGGTTTGCATGGCCATCCAGCAACCCCAACACCCTCTCATCACCTCGGAATGATATTTTCCTCAGACAAACAACACCTACTTATTCAAATTGGTGGACAAGGCAATAGTGAGTTGTGTTGGAAACGTCTGGCTTCGCAATTACGTTTGATCTGTTACGTCAGTATATTTCTCTCACGAGCCAGCCTTTAATATCACCAATCTAATGCTTGTTATCTGACGCCGCTATACAAGGTGTAATGCAGCTTTATCTACCGTACATTAACTCTAATTCATGCTCTGATTGAAAGGCAATAAACAAATAATGTGACCACCACCTCGCATTTCATTCTCCCTCCCCTTCCTCACTCCACACCAGCACCATCACTCGTCACCCCACCCACCTTCCCCTCTCCCTCAAGCCCCTCCCTCTCAGCCCCTCTTACTCTTGTGTGACTTGCCGTGCATAAAGGAGCAAGCTTGAGGCACGGGTACCGGACAATAAGTGAATATTTATGGCCACGACTGTATGTATATACATGTCTGTTTATATCTGTTTATCTATGTATCTAATTTGTCTATCTACCATCCTCCTGAACATTAAATTATACACAACATTAACTCTCTCTCTCTCCCTCTCTCTGTCCTTTTTAATTGACAGGAGATTGAGCTGGCTGGAATAATTTTGTGAGGAGATATGCATGATCAGGGATTTTTGGCACCCCTTTTTAACGTGGCAGCGTCTAGATTGACTCTGTCGGATACGATATGTGAAGCTACAGAATGTGGTGAATGTTTTTGGCGTATCCGATAGAGCCAGGATTCCGGGGGCTTGAATGATGAGTGAATGGAAGCGTGGCCCATTGGATTGAGCAATTTTGGGCTGTCTGGACATTGCTACTCCTCACCCTGCCCTTGGGTGGGAAAGGAGGTCCGGATGATGATGATGATGATTATTGTTCCGTCACTTTTCGTCTCCTATTTTCACCATACTTAATGTGGATGTACAGCACCTGACCCCATTACACTGACCCTGTTTCAGTGACCTTGACCTACTATTCAAGGTCATAGGTCTAAAAATGTCCACAGATCATGAATTTCCCACCTCAATTTACCCCAAAACAATACATATAAATACACGAATATGGACGAATGTGAAGGCGATTGATGCGTCACCTTAGGACGTTTGGGACCCGCCACATTGCCACACTTTTCAATTAGTCTTACATACAATTGATCTTACATACAATTGGTTTTACATACAATTGGTCTTACATACAACTGGTCTTACATACAATTGGTCTTACATACAATTGGTCTTACATACAATTGGTCTTACATACAACTGGTCTTACATACAGCTGGTCTTACATACAATTGGTCTTACATACAACTGGTCTTACATACAATTGGTCTTACATACAATTGGTCCTACATAGAATTGGTCTTACATACGGGACAGACCAACACCTAAATGAGGCACTTGTTGGTCCTACAGGTGTTGTCTAGTCCTGCAGCAGGTGTGTATAGTTTGTGTGGTCGTGCAGCAGGTGTGTATAGTTTGTGTGGTCGTGCAGCAGGTGTGTATAGTTTGTGTGGTCGTGCAGCAGGTGTGTATAGTTTGTGTGGTCATGCAGCAGGTGTGTATAGTTTGTGTGGTCGTGCACTGGTGTGTATAGTTTGTGTGGTCGTGCAGCAGGTGTGTATAGTTTGTGTGGTCGTGCAGCAGGTGTGTATAGTTTGTGTGGTCGTGCAGCAGGTGTGTATAGTTTGTGTGGTCGTGCAGCAGGTGTGTATAGTTTGTGTGGTCGTGCAGCAGGTGTGTATAGTTTGTGTGGTCGTGCAGCAGGTGTGTATAGTTTGTGTGGTCGTGCAGCAGGTGTGTATAGTTTGTGTGGTCGTGCAGCAGGTGTGTATAGTTTGTGTGGTCGTGCAGCAGGTGTGTATAGTCTGTGTGGTCGTGCAGCAGGTGTGTATAGTTTGTGTGGTCGTGCACCAGGTGTGTATAGTTTCTGGTGCAGGTGGACCAACGGGTTTGGAGTTTGTACAAAAAACGTAACTTGTGTCAGACAACAGTGTTTGCAGAGGTGCACAGCAGGGACTGGCTATGGCAGCTACAGTATTATAATTATTATTATTAATATTATTATAAAATTTTGAAGCATTGAGTCGACGTTTTAATGCACTGGGGTTTCTGTTCTATATTTTCTGTTTCTTGTATTTCTCTTTCCCTCTCTTTATTTCTTCTTTATCTTGCCTTCTCTGTTTCTCACTCTTTCCATCTCCTTCCCTAGCTCTTTTATTTTCCTCCATCTTCCTCTCATTTCTATTCTCTCTCTTCCTCTGCCTCTTCGCCTATTTGTCCTTCCATCTCTCTCTCTCTCTCTCTCTCTCTCTCTCTCTCTCTCTCTCTCTCTCTCTCAAAGCTAAACGGGTCATAGGAGCCCGGGGGATGCGACGAGGATCCCATAAAGGTGAGACCTCCTAATTAGGAAAAGCAGGTAATTAGCACACCTGGATAGAGATTTGATTCCCACACATAATCTATTTTGAGGTTAATTATAGGTGTGACGATGTTAGATGATGTTAGATGATAGTGATGGGTTAGTAAGTGTTAGATGTTAGATTCCTGATGATGTTAGAGGAGCAGATTATAGTAATAGCTTAGTTAGATGTTACTGATGGATAAGTTTGATGATGTTAGGTCATAGTGATGGGATAATAAGTGTTAGACGTTAGATTACTGATGATGTTAGATGATAGCGACAGTGCTAGTTTGATGTTTGTTAGATTAGATGCTTAGACTTTGATGTTTGATGGTTTAGATGATGTTAGATGATGCTATACTGTTAGATATTAGATGTTATTTCTTAGATGATGTTAGAGGATAGTGACAGGTTAGTGTTACATGTTAGATTTATTGAGATTAACAAGACTTGGAATGTTAGTAGCGAGACTTGACAATATATATATAGTTTTTATTGTTTAGTGTTCTCCCTGTCTCTCTCTCTCTCTCTCTCTCTCTCTCTCTCTCTCTCTCTCTCTCTCTCTCTCTCAGCATTTTCTCATGTCTGTCTCTCTCTGTTTCTCCTTTTCTAATTTATATTTCTGTCAGAAAAGATTCTCTCTAAATTCTATCTACTCTCTCATTTCTCCTACGCAGTATTCTTATTTTACCAGTGACCCCCCCCCTCTCTCTCCCTCTCTGTCTTTCTCTCTCTCTCTCTCTAAATGGCCATAACAGCGGCGATCAGGCCTGCCCAGGTTTCTTCCCCAGTAGGGACGATTTGGGTGAGGGGCAAGAGGAAGCCATATTCGCCCTTATCCCGTAGGCACAGAACGTAGGAATAGATTACGCCTCTGCTGTAACTCCAATCTATCGGCAGGCCGAACACTGGGTCTGATAGATAGATAGATACATACATATTAATAAACAGAAAGACACGTGAAGAAGTGGCCTGACAGATAGATTCACGGATAGATATATTTACTGGCAGATAGACAGATAGATAGATAAAGATAGATAACGACACGTGAAAAACTGGGCTGATAGATAGATTGACGGATGGATATATTTACTGGCAGATACAGATAGATATATAGATATACAGATACATAAAGATAGATGAAGACACGTGAAGAAGTGGCCTGACAAATAGATTGACGGATAGATATATTTACTGGCAGATAGACAGATAGATAGATAGATACATAAAGATAGATAAAGACACGTGAAGAAGTGGGCTGATAGATAGATTGACGGATTGATATATTTACCGGTAGATAGATGGATAGATAGATAGACAGATAGATGGATGGGTAGATAGACGGATTGATGGACTGATGAATAGAGAGAGATGTGTAGAAATCTGGGTATAGGTGTTTGATGGATAGATTAACTGATAAACAGATAGACAGATGGTTTGATAGATAGATATACAGACAGACAGACACATACAGAAATGGGTATAGATAGAATGATAGATGGATGGATAGATTTACTGGTAGATACAGATTGATAGATAGACTGATGGATAGATAAACAGACAGATGGATAGATTGATAGATTGATAGATAGATAGATAGATGGATTGATGGATGGATAGATAGATAGATAGATTGATAAATATATAGATAGATAGACAGACAGATAGATAGATGGATTGATGGATAGATAGACAAAAGTAGAAAATTGGGCATAGATTGATTGATGGATAGATTTACTGATATAGATAGATAGAGAGATAGACAGATAATAATAATAATAATAATAATATTATTATTATTATTATTATTATTATTACCGTATTAGTAGTATTATTATTATTATCATTATCATTTCTATTATTGTTATCATTATGTTAGTACTAAGATCTACAACGATGCTCCTACTTTTATTATTATTATTATTATTATTATTATCCTTTTTTTTTACAACTACTACCACCACCACCACTACCACTACCACTACTACCACCACCACCACTACCACTACTACTACCACTACTACTACTACTACTACCACTACTTACGTACAAGGTTGTAGAAGGAACCAACCCTATACTGTGTGTTGTGTACTGACTCAGTCGCGTTAACTCCAATCTGAGCAACACGACTCTGAAAAAAAGAAGAAAAATCAAATATACACACAGGAGCCTTCATTCATCGCCTATCGACAGCACGAGAGCCAATAACACACATCATTTTCCATCCATCTATTGCCAGACGCCTAGATCCAGTAAGGGGTGGCCACAAACAAATCGCCTCCATGTCGCCCTGTCCAACGCCATTTCACTGCCCTGCTCCCAGCTCACACCACACCGCCTCCCCCTCTCTCATATACCTCTCCATTCCATCGCTCCATCTCATCCTCGGCCTCCCTCTCCCTCTCACATAATTTTAATATATACAAATCTTTTCCCTACACGTGCAAGCTGAGAATGTTAAGTAATGTACCATTGTTGCTCTATCTATCTATCTGTCTATCTATTTATCTATCAACAAAGCACCAACATGAGTCCAAATCTCAACCGTTTGGGAGCTGATATCTTCCTGGCCGAATTATGAGGTAAATAAAGTGAACAGTAATAATGTAGTGTGTATGTATGTGTGTATGTATGTATGTATGTACGTGTGTGTGTGTGTGTGTGTGTGTGTGTGTGTGTGTGTCTGTGTCTGTGTGTCTGTGTGTCTCCACTGAGGTACTGTTTGTGAGGTAGTGTGTGTGTGTGTGTGTGTAACTTGCAATCCTTTGGTGATAGAAACTCCGTGTACAAACAGCTAGATAAGGAGTTTATTACAAGCTCACAGTAAAACAGTCTGCCCGGCTAGGATGTCTGCTATCAACTGATGCAATAATGCCGTCTTCAGGCGTGGGAAAGCATGCTGACCTAGCAAATTTAGTGGGGGCATGTATGCATTGGGGGGGGACATATATACATCGGGGTAGACATATTGTGGAGGGGGTACACTACTCCCCCGGGTAGCTGAGATGGTGTCTCCTGACACCAGGAGTTAAATGGTGGGTGATTATAGTAGTAAGGCAGGACCGGGGAGGTTTGTACAAGGGATAAGTATGATACAGGGGCAGTAGGGGAGACATGGCCATGTTGAGGGGAGGGAAGTAGAACGATATATACAGAGGAGATATACAAGGATTAATAGGTACAAATCCAGTAAGGGTCGAAGGTATATATAAACATAGTGGGAATTACACAATAATAGTTTTATACATGATAAACAAGGAGTAGATATGAGAGTTCTAGTGTTGTGCTTCCTTCATTTTTTTTTTTCTTTTTTTTTCTTTCTTTTTGTTTTTGTTCACTGGTATTTTCTGTAGGATACACTGTCACTCAGGAATGCATGAAAGAAATACCATCATTTTCTAGTAGGCAGAGTGCTGTTCACAGTTTGGTTAAATGTCAGATGGCAATGGTAGTCACGGAATGTGAGGGCACTAAGTACGGGGAGTTTCTACGTCGTGTGTAGGGCGTACTATGCCTGTAGCGACTCTGATTTCCTGGAGTCGACGTTCCATTTTTCTGACACAACAATGCACTGCACAGAGGATGAGTAGAAAACCTATGAAAGCGATAACCACAGGGGGAAACACAACTGTTGGATGAACCCATGAACGGCTGAAGGCCAGAGAAAATTGATCCATAATGAAATCGCTGTCATTGAGGAAGGTGAGCAAGGGCAAGTGAGGGGAGGTGATGGTAATGTTGGCAGATGGTAGGGTTGAAGGCATGTCGATTGGTTGAAAGATGTCATAGGAGTGTTTACGAACAGCTTGGTGATAGCGAGTGGCGTAAGTGATGACGGACTCTGATTTGACGGTACAATAGTCAGGTGCTTTGTAGAGACCACTAGCGGGGACGGAGCGAACGGAAGAACCAGGACACATGATTGTGACAGAGATGGGAACAGCAAAGAAGAAGTACTGGACATGGTTGAGGTGAGCATGGTGGACCGGGAGGTCAGGAGCTGGGACAAAAGAACAGGCCGAGTAGATGGAATGGTTGCGAACTAAAGCAGACTCACAGGGTGTAGCACTGCTAGGGAAGATAGCGAAAAGGTGGGCAGCACAGAGACGAGAGGTTGGAGTAAGGGAGGAACATTGCGGGAGGTCTGTGGACGAAAGGAAGGCAACGGAAAGATGATCACGGGAGAGGAGGAAATATTCTGAAGGAACAGACACCTGTAACAAGGAGTTGTTGAGGCGGAAAGGGAAGGGAATGATGTGGAAAAGGTTAAAGGTTATGGCAGAACGGAGAGGAATATGGACGACGACGTATGTAGTGAGAAGAGTGGCTTCGAGAACAGGATAATAATATTCAAGGGAGGAGTAAGGGAGGACTGGGGAGAGACCGAAGGTGGAGTGAGCCCATTCCAGGACAGAACGGAGAGCTGAGACAGGTACTAAGTCGGCAGTGACACGTTCATTGATAGCATCGACCAGGATACGAACCAAGGTAGAGACTTGAGACAGGAGAGAGTCAACGGCCAGTTGGAGATTATCCATGTTGAGTTTGAGGTAGAAGAACTGGGAGATAACGTTGAGATCTGAAAGGTGGCGTTGTAAGATATCGGTGAAATTGTTTAGAGTGGACGTGACTTCATTGAGTTGGGTTGTGAGCTTCTGTAACATAGTGTGTTGGATTTTAAGGACTCGGCGTTGTGATTCTAGGGCTGAAGCTAAATGAGTGAGATCAGATTTGAAGCCAGAAATGTCACGGGCTGTAGCAACGCCAAACAAGCCACTCAGAATCTCACCGCCGAAGTCGAAGAGACCTCGTTTCACACGAGAACGACCCACGGGTGTCTGAATGGAAAATGTGTCATTGAGCTCAGTGAATCTGTTACTTATGTAGTGCAATTGCCAGGAGAGTGGGAGGAAAAGGGTATAGAGATACTCATTTGGGTTATGTGTCCCCATGAGGGCCGTGAGATGGCTCCTGATTCCGTGGAGCTGGTGCGCGTAGGCAGGTAGGGCAATGGCTACGTCGGCCAGGGGCGCAAGATCGTAGCGCAAAGAGGCGATGTCGTCGATAAGCATTACCTCGCCTCCCGAGCCGACCAAGGCCCCGGGACGTACTCCACCATCGTCCTGACCTGACCCAGACCCCAGGAGGGTCAGCACTGCCAGCAGGGAGATCGCTAACATCGTACCTAGAAAATCAGGGTAGAGTTAATGGGGAAGGTCGTGAAGAGGTTGATGGGCAGAGCGCAGTTTGGACCGATATTGATTGGTTGATGAATGAGCAGGTGGAGGTGGAGAGGAAGGAGACTGAGGGATAGGTGGAGACAGAGTAGATTGAGGGATGGGAGGAGGGGAAGAAGGGGCAGGAGGTTGTTTAAGTGACTCTTCCAACACGAGGCCACGGGGTGCTCGCTTTAAGTCATCGACGTGGACCCATCTGGTGTCCCTAGTGGACAGGTCCTGGAGGTGAAATTTGTTGCCTTGTTGAGTGAGGACGCGGTAGGGCCCTGTAAATTTGTCATCCAACTTAGAGGAACGCTTATGGGAATGAGCAAAGACAAGATCGCCTACATTGATAGTGATAGGAGAGGCGGACTTATGTTGGCGCTGCAGCATGTCCTCCTGAGAGGAAGCCAAAGTGGATTGGACATACTGGTGGATTGTCTGGAAGTTGGCCAATTTTAGTTTAACATAATCATCCATGTTGTAGATGGGTTCTGGCTTTGAGGATAAGAGAGAGTATGGGAGGTCCATGTCAAAACCAAAGAGGACGAAGAAGGGAGATTCAGCAATGGATGCATTGATGGAACTATTGATGGAGGATGCCACTTGGGGAATCCAGTCATCCCAGGACGAACTATGGGAGCCTAGATGTCTGAGGCACTCTAAGATTTTTCGGTTGTGGCGTTCTACAAGGCCATTGGAAGCCGGATGGTTAGGCACGACATTGCACTTACTGATATGAAAGTGGCGACAGATCTCATCTAGAAGGCTATTGTTGAATTCTGTACCGTTGTCAGTAAGAATGGTATGAGGGATACTGAATGGGCAAATGACGTGATCTACAAGGGCACGTGCAACGCTCTTCGCGGTCTTGTCGGAGAGGGGAACGAGGACACAGTAGCGGGAGAAGTGGTCGACCGCTACGAACAAGTACTCAGCGCCAGATTCTGTGAGAGGAAGTTTTAAGAGATCGATTGAGACAGTTTCCCATGGTTGTGATGGGATTGGGTATTGTAAGAGAGGTGCTGGTAAGCCGGTTGATCCTTTGTGGCGGTGGCAGGAGAGGCAAGAGTCACAGTGGGCATTGATATCGCGGCGCATGGTTGGCCAATAGTATTTGAGACGTGCTTGGCGCAAGCATCGGTCTTTACCTGGATGGGAAGCTTGAGGAGTATTATGAACAATATGAAGAACCTTTGGTATCAGGGCAGTGGGAACAACAAGTTGGCGTACTTCGCGATTGGGCATATCTTTGCCTGTTAGCAGTGTTTTCCTGTACAAGAGATCATCATCTAGCATGAACTCATCTAGTGATACTGGCAGAGTAGGTAAGGTCGAGGCATCGCCAGATTCTAGGAAATAAATGACTTTGGACCACATGGGGTCTTGGCGTTGAAAGTTTCGAACAACGTCTGACGTTAGTGTAGTGTTTTCAGTTACTTCAGGCTGCAGTGATGTTATAGCTGCTGCTACGTGACGTGAGAGTGCGTCTGCGACTACATTCAACTTGCCTGGTACATATTGAAAAGTGGGATTAAAGTCCTGGATGATGACAGACCATCTAGCTAACCTACCTGTTAGGTTGCGATTTTTGAACAAATCACATAGTGGAAGGTGGTCTGTTTGGATATGCACTGGATAACCATAGACAATATCTCTGAAATGTTTCAAGGACCAGATTACCGCTAGCGCTTCGAGATCTGTGACACTGTAGTTACGTTCAGCGGTTGTAAGGGTGCGACTAGCATACGCTATTACGCGCTTCCTTGATGCTTCATCGAGTTGCATCAAAACGGCACCAAGTCCAGTGCCTGAGGCGTCTGTGCAGAGAAGGAAAGGTGTGGTATAATCAGGGAATGCTAGAATAGGGGCATTTACAAGAGCTGTCTTTAGCTTTTGGAAAGCCTGGGACTGGTCGTTAGTCCAAACAAAGGGCACATTCTGCTTGAGTAAGTGGGTCAGAGGAGTGGCGATCTGCGCGTAATTCCTGATAAAGCGACGATAATAGCCACTGAGGCCCAGGAAACTTCGTACAGCGTCGGTAGTGGTAGGTTCTGGGAAGTTAATGATCGCCTTAGTTTTATCCTCATTAGTATGAATGCCTTGTGCATCTACGACATGGCCTAGGAATTTGATTTTCTTTCGCAGGAAGTCACATTTACTGAGATTGATTTTTAGGCCTGCGAGCTGGAGGCGTTCAAAGACTTGCTGGAGTTTGGTAAAATGATCAGGGATGGATTTACTCACAACAATGATATCATCTAGGTAAGCAAAAAGAGAGTGTCCCATCATACCGCTGAAGACTGAATGGATAAGTCGCATGAACACGGAAGGAGCATTTCTCAGACCAAAAGGGAGTCTCTTAAACTGAAAATGTCCGGAAGGGGTGCTAAAGGCTGTAACTGGGCGAGAGGACTCTTCCATTTCGACCTGCCAGTACCCGCTGAGGAGGTCTAAAGATGAAAAGACTACGTTATTTTCACCAAGGGATTCTAGCAAATCAGTGAGGACAGGTAGCGGGAAACGGTCTGGAACGGTGACAGAATTGACCTTACGATAGTCGACTACTGGTCTAAGGTTGCCGTCCTTCTTTGGTACTAAGAAAAGTGGGCTATTCCATGGACTGACGGAGGGTTCAATAATGTCCTGGTCTAACATGTTCTGTACCATTTGATCTGTTTGCTTTCTCTGGCTGTGAGGCAATCGATACGCTGGTATGTAAATCGGCTGAGTTCCTGGGAGTAGTTCAATCGTATGTTTGACAAGGTCTGTTCTACCCATCGGTTCACCGGGTAAGGCAACCACGTTTCTGTACGAGGTCAGAAGGTCGAGGAGTTGAGGCGTATTTTCTGGGAAATCTGTGCAAGTGAGATGTGAGAGCATATCGGGTGAATGCGTCGGCGCATATCCCGTAGAGTTAACAGTACATACACCGATTGGCGTATCATCAGTCTGAATAGTAGGAATTGAGGAATCCTGGCACACCTTTACGGCCGCTGGGTATACTAGGAAGTCTCCAATCTTTACACCACTTTTAAGTTTTAGTGGAGCATTTGTGACATTGAGCAAGTACAGATAGCATAAACTGTCCTCTAAGACTGTACACCACGCTGACTCATAAGTCAAGCCATTCACACAACACGTCTCAGGTAGGGTTAGTACATCCATTCCTTCTTTCGCACCGGCAACACAAACAGAGACTTTGGTGAACTCATGCGGTAACAAAATTGTGCACGTATTCGTTACTGCACGTTTCGTCTCTGCGTGTTGGAGAAGATCATTCAGACTGTGTGAGGTAGGTAACTGAGACATGTCTGAGCCAGCGATAGTGTTGTCGGGAGAGGATGTAAGAGCCATGTTCGAGGGCTGAGATGATGTATCAGGAGACATTGAGGAATTTATGTCCTTGCTCGCAGTCAGTAAAGGAATGATCTCTGTATTCTCAGATGATGGGAGTGGTGGTTTGGGCTGGGTTGGACTTTTTGGTAGTGATAGGGACAGAGGTAATTGAAGGACTGATTTGATCGTAAGAACAGGACGGGGACATTCCATAGTGTAAACCAGGAATCCAGAAATGTCTATACTACCACAAGCAGGTAATAATGCAATGGAATGTTGTGCCATGGTGGAGAAACCAATAAGGGCATCTGCGGGATACTGCAAGTCATTAGTGACATGAAATTCAATGAGGATAGGGGGCAAAGCTCTGTGGAGTTTGACTTCAAGGGTGACTCTTCCCTTAACCGTAAACTCTGAGCCGTTAACACCACATAGGCGAATGTCTGGTGGTTCTAGGAAACTGACGTGGCTGTGATGGCGATGAATAATTTGTAAGGAATTTTCAGAGATAAGATTTACTATAGATCCTGTGTCCAAGAAGAATGACGTTGGTATGTCATGACTGCTTCCGAGAATGACTAAACCCGAGGATGTTATGGGACCTACATGGCGGATGGGGAGTTGGGTTTCTGGTTCTACGTGATATTGGTCCGATACGGGCGCGGCGCTTCCCCCGACTGTGGGCGGTTGAGGTAACGACATTCCTCAGTGGTGTGAGTCGTGCTTGATTTGTGGTATTTGCAGTGTGGACGACGTGAGCGGGAAGGCGTACGCTGTCTGGTTTGGGAGTGAGGACGTCTGTATGTACGGTCGCAACTGGATGCTCGATGTCCAGGATGACCACAGTACCAGCAAAGAATCGAAGATTGTCTGTTCCGTCGGGCGCTAGATTGATCACGACCTGCGGTAGGAGAGCGATGTGTGGCAGGTCTGCCGCGTGTGGTGGGACGGGAGCGAGATTGGTCTGGGGTAGTGGAGGTGTGACAGACTGAGGAGGCCAAGGGTTGGGTGGTGCCCTGACGCGTGTAGTTCGAACCTGTTCTTTCATGAATGGCTTTAGTGACCTGAATAATTTTATCTCCTGGATTGAAACCGATTTCCAAGGCTAGCTCTCGCTGTTTAGGAGTAAGCCAGTGAAGGAATCTCAGGTAACCAATTAAGTCAGCAAAGTTGGTGAGTGAAAGCATTGGAACGCCATTCTTGTCTTCTAACCATTTCGTGCCTACCAGTAATTGGAGCATCTCGCTACTAGTTGCTTTCATGGCGGCGGCAGCTTCGCGGAGCTTGGCATATTGCGCTGGGACGCGCAAGTCCTCATCTAGTTGGTTTAGGAGATTAATGAATCCCATGAGAGACGCGGAATTTGAATGCTGGCAACAAAGGCTGATGAGTTCCGTACGAAAATCAGCAAAGGTACGAATGCTATCGAAATGTCCTGCACGGATCGCGGATCCGATGTCTGATTTACCGTGATGCAAGCGACCGAGGAGGTAAGCTACTTTGAGCGATTCCTCGGTAATTTGTCTATTATTTATTTCGGTTTCGACTTCTCTGAGGAAATCATAGACAGACCAAGTTGGGTCCTGGCCGGTAAATTTGGGACGATTGGCATCGTCGAGATAGATAGACTGTGGAGGGTTGGCCATGGCTGGAAGTGCAAAAGTGGCGGCAGGAGAGGTGTGGGAGAGAGAGAAGGTAGTGGCAGTTAAGGGCGAGCAAGACGGGGTATGAAGGGAGGCAGGAGAAGTAACGACAGTGGAAGGAGTAGAGGAAGAAGAAGGGAGAGTAGAGGCAGGAGTAGAGGAGGAAGTATCTGGAGTTACGAGGGTAGGACGGGTAGTAAGTGAGTCTGCGGGAAGTGAAACGGGAGTCTCAGGTACAGGGCGGTGGTACTCTTTGCCACTTCGTAAATGAGTGATTGTGTCAGAGTCGGCAGACGGGGTATGAGCAGGTGATGTTTCCGGGTCGAGAGGGCTGGCGGTAAGCGGTTGACGTGGAAAGTATGACATTTAATGCGGCAATGGAAGATGAAAGGATGAAGATGGATACATAGGTGGAAATGTATAAATAACAATGAGAGAATGGAATACACTAGGTGTGAAAACGAATGAAGGTGCGGGCATGGATAGTTTAAATAAAATGCGAAGGATGAGATGGATAATAAATAACGTAGGTGAAGATGAAAACGGGGCAATGGAAATGAGATGGAATATTTACCATAACCAATCTGTAGAGAAAATCGAGGATAATCTCTATAGAAAGGAAAGATATACTATAGTTACACAGTAGAAACGGGAGTGTCGAGAGGTATGACGTGCAGGGTGGCTGGGCGTAGCTGGGCTGGGGTGGGGCGGGGCGGGGCGGGGCGGGGCGACGGGGCGGGGCGGGGCGGGGCTGCGGGGTAGAGACAGCTGGGCGGAGAGGAGAGGAGAAGCCGCGATGAATCACCGGCAGGGAGTGGCGGTCTTAGGAGGCTCCGTAATGCAGACCAGATGCGGGCGACGGCGGAGGCCGGCGGCGGGTGGTGAGGCAGATGTCGGCGCAAGGCAGGTGTAGAGCTGGGGAGTTGCAAATGCAGAGAATGGTGGTGGGCAGACAGCGGGCAGACAGTGATAAGTGGCACCGTGGGGGCAGGAGCTATGATGAGTCCGGAACAGGTGCTGGGAACAGGTGCAACAGGTGCGTAGGTCGGCGACGGTGACACGTGCGGTTGTTTGAGAGGTGAGCACTGGCGAGAAAAATGGTACACTCGAAAAGCACAGCCAAGGTATGACACCACTAGAGGCACGGAGGAGGGGTGAGGCTGGCAGATGCGAGACGTCGTGCATCTTGTTGTATCACTAAAAATCCAAGGAGGCGGTCAGAATGTGATGGTTCGAAACACCGCTGCTACCAAATGTAACTTGCAATACTTTGGTGATAGAAACTCCGTGTACAAACAGCTAGATAAGGAGTTTATTACAAGCTCACAGTAAAACAGTCTGCCCGGCTAGGATGTCTGCTATCAACTGATGCAATAACGCCGTCTTCAGGCGTGGGAAAGCATGCTGACCTAGCAAATTTAGTGGGGGCATGTATGCATTGGGGGGGGACATATATACATCGGGGTAGACATATTGTGGAGGGGGTACATGTGTGTGTGTGTGTGTGTGTGTGTGTGTGTGTGTGTGTGTGTGTCCACTGAGGTACTGTTTGTGAGGTAGTGTGTGTGTGTGTGTGTGTGTGTCTGTGTGTCTCCACTGAGGTACTGTTTGTGAGGTAGTGTGTGTGTGTGTGTGTGTGTGTGTGTGTGTGTGTGTGTGTGTGTGTGTGTGTGTGTGTCCACTGAGGTCCTGTTTGTGAGGCAGTGTGTGTGTGTGTGTGTGTGTGTGTGTGTGTGTGTGTGTGTATCCACTGAGGTACTGTTTGTGAGGCAGTGTGTGTGTGTGTGTGTGTGTGTGTGTGTGTGTGTGTGTGTGTGTGTGTCTGTCTGTCTGTGTGTCCACTAAGGTATTGTTGGAGGCAGTGTGTATGTGTATATATTATGCATGTATGTACGTATATATCCATGTACGTAATTCTGTGTACGTACCACTTCAGGCTCCTCCGGCACCGACTCTCCACTCCAGCCATACGCATACAGCCACAGCTGAAGGTATGAGTGGATGGTGAAGAAAGCTGTCAAATTCCTTGTACTTTGTAATTCATTGATATAATCCCTCACTGCTTGCGACTCCAGCTCTGAGAACCCCGTGGGGCCTGGGGGGGGCGAGAGAGGGGGTTATTTGAGGGGTTAGTGAAGATGGAAGGTGGGAAATAAATCGCTGAGGATGAGGTGTTTGGGACACTTGTGTGGTGTTGAGTACTGAGATAAAATTTAAAAGAATATATATGTTGAGAGAGAGAGAGAGAGAGAGAGAGAGAGAGAGAGAGAGTAGCTGTCTCCTGTCAATCATTGTCTTACCTCGAGCAGTAGTGAGAATTTAATAATTCAATACTGTTAACGCAGTTTGTAAGAGAGAGAAAACGCGAGAGAGAGAGCTACAACATATAACAATAATATTGTGCTCTGCCTGCGTGTGTGTGTGTGTGTGTGTGTGTGTTAACAGATATAAAAGCCTTGCAGCGGACAGGGATTCAGGTAAAGCCAGTGACAAATGGCGAGAGTGATGACATTTAAATTCGAAATATCTCACCAAATACTCACCCTAGCGGCCCCAGTCTGTAACATCTATTGCACAGGTTCATCCTAGTCACGAAGAATCACTGTCAGCCTCCATACCTACCGAATAATTAACGAAAAACGCGATAATTCTGGACCACCCCACCACACACACCGACACGGGAATGTAAATAAACCTGCGGGACGTTCGAAAGCGTTAGGAAGTTAATTATTTTTCTTTTTCGCTAACAAAATTATTCACAGAGGTAATTTTAAAACACATTGGTCACTAAATAAACTAAATTACAATTAAGTTTTTGATGCATATGCCAAATGATGCTAAAATGAGTAATTATATTGATGAATTTTATAAAGCAGAAGGCTGAAACGAACGCGTGATTTTGAAACTTTTACCACAAAATCACTCGTTCGTTTTGTTTGTTACGAAATTCTTTTACTTGGCGAATAGATTGATAAATTAATTTCAGTTTATTATGTTTAGTGAAGACGTATGTAAGATATTCACGGAAGAGATAAGCGCAGCGTGTGAGGCGGTTTGTGGAGTGAGGAGGAGATGCAAGGGTGTGCAAGGGACAGCATGGTGGAATGATGAGGTGAAACGAGCTGTAGAACAAAAGAAGAAGGCATATGGTGAATGGTTGGCGAGTAGAGGTAGGGGAGAAGATGAGAGAGAGAAGAGAGAGGTATATGTGAGCAGGAGAAGGGAGGTTAAGAGACTGGTGAAGGAGAGTAAGAAGAAAGTGGATGAAGAGTTTGGGAGGAATCTGAGTGTGAAATGGAGGGAGAGTAAGAAATTGTTTTGGAAGGAGGTAAAGAGAGTAAGGCAGTGTGAAAGGGGAAATAGTAGGGGAGTGAAAGATAGGAATAATAGATTGTTGGTGGAGAAGAGAGAGAAATTGAGGAGATGGAAGGAGCACTTTGAGGATTTGTTGAATGTAGAGAGTGAGACCAGTGTGAGTATAAGTGGTTGGGGAATGGCTGGGAGAAGAAGAGATGAGAGGAGGGAGGAAGAGATCAGTAGGTCGGAGGTAGTGGAAGCGATGAAGAAGATTAAGCTGGGAAAGGCCCCAGGAATTGATGGAGTGTGTGGTGAAATGCTTAGGTATGGGGGTGAGATTGTTGTGGAGTGGATATGGAAGTTGTGTAGATTGGCTTGGGAAGAGGGAAGGGTTCCAGAGGACTGGAAATCAGGTATAATTGTTCCTCTGTACAAAGGAAAAGGGGAGAGAGAAGTATGTGGTAACCATAGGGGTATTTGCCTTCTTAGTGTGACTGGTAAAATATATGGTAGAATACTCATTGATAGGGTTAGGCATATGACAGAGGAGCTAGTTGGAGAAGAACAAGGGGGATTTAGGAAGGGAAAAGGGTGTGTAGATCAGATATTTGTTCTAAGATGTTTAGTGGAGAAGTATCTAGAGAAGGGAAGGAGAGTGTATGCTGCCTTCATGGACTTGGAGAAAGCTTATGACAGAATAGATAGGCAAGGTATGTGGAAGGTATTGAGAATATATGGAGTGGAGGGGAAATTGTTAAGTGCTGTGAAGAGTATGTACGAGGGAGCTAGGGCTACGGTGCGAGTGGATGGTGAGCTGAGTGAGTTCTTTGATCTCAATGTGGGACTGAAACAGGGGTGTGTGATGTCTCCATGGCTGTTTAATATATATATGGATGGGGTTGTAAAGGAGGTGCAAGGTAGGGCAGTGGATGTGGGGGTGGCCCTAATTAATGAGGGTGAGATTTGGAAGCTTCCGGTGTTGCTGTTTGCTGATGATACAGTATTGTTGAGTGAAGATGAATGGGAGTTGCAAGGTTTGGTGAATGAATTTGGGACAGTGTGTAGGAGGAGGAAGCTGAAAGTTAATGTAAACAAAAGTAAAGTTATGGTGTTTGAGAGGAATGAAGTCACAGAGTGTGCAGTGAGATTGGATGGTGAGGATATGGAGAATGTGAGTGCATTCAAGTACTTGGGTAGTGTGATGAGTAAGGATGGAACTTTGGGGGATGAAGTACGTGAAAGGGTACAGCAGGGAAGAAAGGTTGTTGGTACACTGAAAGCAGTGATGAGAAATAGGGAGGTGAGTATGGAAGTTAAGAAGTCACTGCATGATGGTATTGTGATCCCTACCCTGACGTATGGAAGCGAGGCGTGGACCTTACAAGAGGGGAACAAGTCAAGAGTGAGAGCAGTGGAAATGAGTTACTTGAGAGGAGCATGTGGAGTGACGTGGAGGGACAGGTTGACGAATGAAGAAGTGAAGGAACGTTGTGGGGTAGATATGGATGTGGTTGAAAAGATTAGGAGAAATACACTGAGGTGGTTTGGACATGTGGAGAGAATGGAGAATGAAAGACTGACTAAGAGGGTGTATGTAGGTGAGGTGGAGGGAGGGAGAGGGAGAGGTAGACCTAGGATGAGGTGGAGGGATGGAGTTGAGAGGTATATGAGGGAGGGTGGGGTGAGTTGGGGGGAGGGGAGTCAAATGGTGGGTGACAGAGTGACTTGGAGGCGTTTTGTCTGCGGCCACCCTTTGCGGGATTAGGGCGTCGGGCTATAGATAGATAGATAGATAGAAAAATATGTTTACAAATTACCTCTGTAGATTAATTTTGATGGTGAAATACATTACATTGTTAACGCTTTCGAACATAAGATCATAAGAAGAGAGGATAACTGCAGTAGGCCGGTTGGCCCATGCTAGGCAGCTCCTAGAAGAGTAACTGAACTACTAGAATGAGATAAGGATAGCAAAGAAGAAGGCGCTTCCCCGCCCTCCAAACCCTGCAGCCGAAGCCGGCAGGAAAAAGTCAGAAAGAACACCACACTGGCGTGGACATTTTACAGGAAAGTGTGAAAGGAGAATAGAGACTATCATAGTGTAACCTGAAAAGGAAAAATTATGAATTAATATTGGCTATAAGATTTTCTTTTTTCTATATCCACCCATTATTTGTTATATGCTTATCTAGCCTATGCTTGAAACTCTCAATGGAAGAGGCAGCAACTACTTTACTAGATAGCTTATTCCATTCGTCTACTACTCTATTACCAAACCAATTTCTACCTATTTCCTTATTGAAACGGAATTTTTCTAGTTTGAAACCATTACTTCTAGTTCTATCCTGTATGCTCACTTTAAGTACCCTGCTAATATCTCCCTTATTTATACCCTTCATCCACTTAAACACCTCAATTAAGTCTCCCCTTACTCTACGCCTCTCTAGCGAATGCAGACTTAGTCTTTTCAGTCTGTCTTCATATGACAGGTTCCGGACGTCATGTATCATTTTTGTCATTCTTCTCTGTACATTTTCTAACGAATTAATATCCATTCTATAGTAAGGACACCAAAATTGTACTGCGTGGTCTAAATGTGGCCTTACTAATGCTAGATAAAGTTTCAGTATTACTTTTGATGATCTATTGCTCATGTTTTGTTTACACTCATACCGATGTGTGTGCAGTGAGACGGTCCAGAATAATCGCGTTTTTCGTTAATTATTCGTTGGATATGGAGGCTGACAGTGATTCTTCGTGACTAGGGTGAACTTGTGCAGTAGATGTTACAGACTGGGGCCGCTAGGGTGAGTATTTGGTGAGATATTTGTGGTTTTTAATGACGTTACCCTCCGCTATTTGTCACTGCCTTTGATAGAATGCCTCTCCGCTCCGTTTTCTTTCACCCGGGGAGTAACTTGTTCATTGTTACCTCCGCCCACGAAGTTGGAGGAGGTTATATATTCACCTGTGTTTATCTGTCTGTCTGTTTGTCCCGACGATATTTCCAGAAGTTCTCAGTGAATTTCAATGAAGTTTGGTGGAAGGGTGAGCCTCCCCCCAACTCACCCTCGTAGTTCTTGCTGCAGCTGTCTCCGGTCCCCTTCCCATCCCCCCAGTGCCCGTCGTCGTAGTTCAGGCCCAGATCGAGCCCGTCGTCGTAGTTCCAGCCCAGATGGACGCCGTAGCAGGCGTCGTTGGGGTTCCTGTTCCGGTTCTTGCGCCAGAGACGGTCCTGATGGATGGATGGATGGGTGGATGGATGCTTGATGGTTTGGTGGATAAACAGAGAGAAGGACTGATTGATGGATGGATGGGTGGATGGATGCTTGATTGTTTGGTGGATAGATAAACAGAGAGAAGGATTGATTGATGGATGGATGGGTGGATGGATGCTTGATGGTTTGGTGGATAAACAGAGAGAAGGATTGATGGATGGATGGATGGAATGATGGATGAATGGGTGGGTGGATGGATGCGTGATGGTTTGCTGGATAGATAAAGAGAGAGAAGGACTGATGGATGAGTGGGTGGATGGATTGATTGACAGATAGATGCTTGACGATTTGATGGATAAATAAACAGACAGAAGGATTGATGGATGGGTGGATAAATGGATAGACAGACAGATGCTTGATGGTTTGGTGGATAGATAAACAGACAGAAGGATTGATGGGTGGGTGGATGGATTGATGGATGAATAGATGAACAGATAGAAGGATTGACGGATAAATGGATGGATGAATGGAAGGATGGGTGAGTAGGTGGATGGAGGGACTGAATGATTGGGTGATGGGTGGATGGATGATTAGCAGATAGTGGAGAATGGACCTGAGTGAGTTTGAGAGGGTGTGAGAAAATGTGAGAAAGTGAGAGAGTATTATGTTGGAAAACGATGCAGAGTGGAGAGAGAGAGAGAGAGAGAGAGAGAGAGAGAGAGAGAGAGAGAGAGAGAGAGAGAGAGAGAGAGATAGGCTGTTGTGTTTTGAGTGGGCGATATTATTATTATTATTATTATTATTATCATTATCATCATCATCATCATCACTCAGCCAAACCTAGTAAATGAGAAAGTGAGCCAGATATAGAGGTAGCTCTACTTACAGAGTGCCAGGAGTAATAGTAGCCGTCTGGGTTGTGAACAGGCATTATGTGAACATTATATTTGTTCAAAAAGTTCGTCACGTAAGGGTCACATTCATAGCTGTTTGTGAGGTAATCTAGACCGTATATGCAGGTGGCTGGGGCGATCCATCTGAAAGAAAGTGAGATAGCTTACTTTCTCTAACTTGGATAGTGTGGGGCTTTGGGTTTGTGAGTGAGAGAGGGAGTTAATGTGTGTGTGTGTGTGTTGATAACACTAATATTATTATTATTATTATTAATGTTGTTTCTTGATTTTAGATTTAACACTCTCTCTCTCTCTCTCTCTCTCTCTCTCTCTCTCTCTCTCACAGTCTGTCAGTCCATCCATCCATCCATCCATCTATCTATCTATCTATCCATTCACACATACATACATCTACCTACTTACCTACCTGCCAACCTACCCACGTACCTACCTACCTACGTACCTACAGTACCTACCTACCTACCTATGTATTAATCTATCTATCTACCTATCTATCTATCCACACACTCCACACCCCAACCAATAGCAGCTCAAAGAAGGCATAAGAGGTAAACACACAGCCTAGGCCTCTTCCGAGAGTGTATACCCCCGAGGTCCTACTTCAAGGGCAAAGTCTTCTCCTTGAATAAAATACCTCCTACGCCACCAACACCCTGAAGGACGACTCTGGTTCTTTCATTATGCCTCGTGTTGCACTTCTTCG
>NC_136964.1:1224208-1249208 GCF_032717465.1 Coenobita brevimanus
TTGCCATAACTTACAAAAAGACCTCGATACATTGTTCAAATGGTCTAAAACTTGGCAAATGGAATTTAACGTTGAAAAATGTAAAGTACTTAACGTAGGTAATACCGTTGGAGACACTAAATACAGCTTAGATAACAAAGAAATTAGCAAATCGGAATGCGAGAGGGATCTAGGAATTATGATTAATAACGACCTTAAACCAAGGCAACAGTGTATTAATGCGAGAAATAAAGCAAATAGGGTCCTAGGATTTATCTCGAGAAGCGTGAGCAATAGATCATCTAAAGTAATACTGAAACTTTATCTAGCATTAGTAAGGCCACATTTAGACTATGCAGTACAGTTTCGGTGTCCTTACTATAGAATGGATATTAATTCGTTAGAAAATGTACAGAGAAGAATGACAAAAATGATACATGACGTCCGGAACCTGTCATATGAAGACAGACTGAAAAGACTAAGTCTGCATTCGCTAGAGAGGCGTAGAGTAAGGGGAGACTTAACTGAGGTGTTTAAGTGGATGAAGGGTATAAATAAGGGAGATATTAGCACGGTACTTAAAGTGAGCATACAGGATAGAACTAGAAATAATGGTTTCAAACTAGAAACATTCCGTTTCAATATGGAAATAGGTAGAAATTGGTTTGGTAATAGAGTAGTAGACGAATGGAATAAGCTACCTAGTAAAGTAGTTGCTGCCTCTTCCATTGAGAGTTTCAAGCATAGGCTAGATAAGCGTATGACAAATAAGGGGTGGATATAGAAAAAAGAAAATCTTATAGCCAATACTAATTCATAATTTTTCCTTTTCAGGTTACACTGTGATAGTCTCTATTCTCCTTTCACACTTTCCTGTAAAATGTCCACGCCAGTGTGGTGCTCTTTCTGACTTTTCCCTGCCGGCTTCGGCTGGAGGGTTTGGATGGCGGGGAAGAGCCTTCTTCTTTGCTATCCTTATCTGATTCTAGTAGTTCAGTTACTCTTCTAGGAGCTGCCTAGCATGGGCCAACCGGCCTACTGCAGTTATCCTCTCTTCTTATGTTCTTATCTATCTATCTATCTGTTCATCTATCTGTCCATCTATCTGTCCGTCTATCTATCCTATATATCTATCCATCCATCCATTCATCCATCCTCTACCTGTCTATCTATATATTTATCTGTCCATATATCTATCTTTCCATCTATCTATCTATCTATCGATCTATCCTATCTATCTATCCATCCATCCATTCATCCATCCTCTACCTGTCTATCTATATATTTATCTGTCCATCTGTCTGTCTATCTGTCTGTCTATCTACCTATCTATCTATTTGTCTATCTATCCATCCATCCATTCATCCATCTCTAGCTGTCTATCTATACATTTATCTGTCCATATATCTATCTCGTTATCTATCTATCTGTCCATCTTTTCATCTGTCGATCGATCTATCCATCCATTCATCAATCCTCTACCTCTATATATTTATCTGTACATCTGTCTATCTATCTATCTGTCTATCTACTCACGTCCTCCCACTGGTGATACGTTCCTGTTTCAATCCTTCCATCGGGTCTTCGCTTAGGCAGTGACGTCACGGCCTCTCTCTCTCTCTGCCTCTATCACGCTGAGAGAGAGAGAGAGAGAGAGAGAGAGAGAGAGAGAGAGAGAGAGAGAGTTGTTATGTATAATTTAACGTTCGGGAAGATTGTAGATAGATAAATAGATAAACAGACATATATATATATATATATATATATATATATATATATATATATATTTTATGTGACCGACTCTGGGCATAGGCTTCACAGCCTGCTTTCAAGGCCCAGTAGCCCTCCTACATACCGTGCACCTCTACAGTACATGTCACCACTTCGGCGCTAACACCCACCGTCCATATTGAATACATGCTAGGACTGTCTCATACAGGACTGGTGTATTGGTATTAGCGGGGGTATTTTTACGACATGTCGGCGGGTCTTCTGGTAGATCAGTAAAGTCTGCATTTATGAAATTCAAATCCTTAAACTGTTCCCTGCCCCAGCGGGGATTTGAACCTGGGTCCGGTAGGACTGCAGGCCAACTCTCTACCGATTGGGCCACCGCCTCCCCCCAAATAGACACATGCATACACACATACCAAGTACATACATACATACACATAGTTATAAACACAGACAGATAGATAGATAGATAGATAGATACACAAATATAAAGACAGACAGACAGATAGATAAATATAAATATACAGACAGACAAATAGATAGAGATATAAAGAGAGAATTATGTTGTCACTATCTAATATATATATATATATATTTATATATATATATATATATATATATATATATATATATATATATATATATATATATATATATATATATATATATATATATATATATATATATATATATATATATATATTTCTCTCTCTCTCTCTCTCTCTCTCTCTCTCTCTCTCTCTCTCTCTCTCTCTCTTACACAGTGTTTAGTAAGAGTAAGATATTTTCTCTAATTTTCTCCCTCCTTCTCTTCCTGTCTCACTCTCTCAACTCTCACGCTGCCTCGCTCTTTCACTTACTCGTTCTCTCTTCTTTTTCCTCAAACATTTAGCAAGATTCGGTTCTCTCTCTCTCTCTCTCTCTCTCTCTCTCTCTCTCTCTCTTACAGTGTTTAGTAAGAGTAAGATATTTTCTCTAATTTTCTCCCTCCTTCTCTTCCTGTCTCACTCTCTCAACTCTCACGCTGCCTCGCTCTTTCACTTACTCGTTCTCTCTTCTTTTTCCTCAAACATTTAGCAAGATTCGGTTCTCTCTCTCTCTTTCTCTCTCTCTCTCTCTCTCTCTCTTACAGTGTTTAGTAAGAGTAAGATATTTTCTCTAATTTTCTCCCTCCTTCTCTTCCTGTCTCACTCTCTCAACTCTCACGCTGCCTCGCTCTTTCACTTACTCGTTCTCTCTTCTTTTTCCTCAAATATTTAGCAAGATTCGGTTCTCTCTCTCTCTCTCTCCTTTAAATAAGCTTTTCAGTTCAGTTTTCACAGTAGACGCCAATGACACCATCGAAGAGCATCAAATATCAGTCCAAAACGCAGTAACTATTATGCATATTAGCAGTAATGACGTGAGAGATAAACTTAATAAAATGAACAGTAATAAGACTCCCGGCCCAGACAGTTTCTACCCTAAAATACTGAACAATGTGGTGGATGTAATATGCAGTCCTCTAACATGTATCTTTAACAAGTCCCTACAACAAGGAAAGGTTAACGTGACTCCTATATATAAAAAGGGCAGTAGAGATCAACTAGGTAATTATAGACCAGTTAGCCTAACCTCTGTCTTGGGAAAGATCCTCGAATCATTAATTAGAGATAGGATAGTTGAGTTCCTAGAAACTAATAACGTAATTAGGAACAGCCAGCATGGCTTTAGAACTCGGAGATCATGCGTGACAAATTTAATTGAGTTTTACGATACACTTTTTAAAATGAATGATTGTACCAGGTCACTTGATATAATCTACTTAGACTTCCAGAAAGCCTTTGACAAAGTGCCACATGATAAACTAATGACAAAAGTAAGATCACTTGGAATTGACGGAAATATTCATAGGTGGATACATTGCTGGTTAAGTGAGAGAAAGCAACGAGTCATTATAAATGGAATGGAGTCAGACTGGGCTCCAGTGACCAGTGGTGCTCCTCAGGGATTGGTGTTGGGACCCGTCCTATTTATTATATATATTAACGATATCGATGTGGGCCTAAACAACTTCATTTCTAAATCTGCGGACGATACAAAAATCGGCAACACTATATTAACTGGAGAAGACAGAATTAGCCTTCAAAATGACCTTAACAATATTGTCAGCTGGTCAGAAAAATGGCAAATGCCCTTCAGTGTAAGTAAATGTCAGGTACTGCAAAGTGGGAAGAAAAACAAAAGGTATGATTACGAAATGAAGAGCCAAATCATAAGCAAGTCCTCACTAGTTAAGGATCTAGGCATACTAATTTCAGACGACCTAAAATGTTCAATTCAATGTATCTCTGCCGCCAATAAAGCCAACAGGGCCCTAGGCTTCATCAAAAGACATTTTACATATAAAAGCAAAGATATTGTAATCCCCCTATACAAAAGCATAGACAGGCCACACTTAGAGTTTGCAGTGCAATTTTAAGCGCCTCACCTAGTTAAAGATATAGAAATACTGGAAGCTGTCCAGCGTAGGGCTACCAAGTTAATCCCGTCCCTGAGGAACAAACCACATCTCGGGAGACTCAGGGAATTAAACTTATTCTCTCTTAGAAAACGGAGACTCAGGGGACAGCTGATTGAATGTTTTAAGATTCTGAAAGGCTTTAGTAACATTGATTCAGGCAAGATATTCACAGTAATTGCCGAGACTGTAACTCGAGGAAATGGTATGAAGTTGCAAGCAAGGAGGGCTAATCTTGATACAACCAAAAACTTCTTCACTTACTCTGTTGGAATAAACTCCCTGGGAATGAGATTGAGAGTGGTACCAAAAAATATTTAAAAAGAGACTGGACATGTATCTCGACGCCATTGGTATCGTTTAGTTAGGATGGAGCAGTTATTGCATATTCGCGTTTACATTCATCTGTCTGTTAAACACAATACACCTAAACTAGTAATCAACACAGACAATATTTTGGGCAAATATAATAAATAAATATTCTATTCATCTGTTTTATATGAAAAAAAAGTCAGTAAAAAAAAGTCCATGCATACAGGAAGTATGTGACTGTATACCTAAATTTTCCATTTCCATATTAATTTCCTTTCTGCCGATCCTATAAAATTCCTTCAGGTTATTCTTTCCTGCAAGGTATTACTTCCTCTCTTGCTTCCTGTACGGCAAATGCCGGAGGGTCTGGAGGGTGGGGGAGAGAGCCTTCTGCTGTGCTATCCTTTTTTTCTGCTCCAATAATTATTATAGCACTGTATTAGTGTTAAGGCCGGACCGCCTCGTAGGGACCATATGGTCTGTGTATCTATGTAACTCTATGTAACTCTCTCACCTCTGAATATCCGACATCGTCACAGTATAATTCACTCCTTGCTGGTTGAGTGTTTGGGCGAGCGTGTTGGTGTAGTTGGGTGGGACTCTGGCATCCACCCACTCATCCCCTCCACCCCACAAATCCACTTTTGTCCCGAGAGACGAGATATTGAGCCCTGCCCTTTGGATTCGCCAAAGCTGGTGTCTGTTGGGGAGAGTAAGCATTATGTGTGTGTGTGTGTGTGTGTGTGTGTGTGAGGGCACCAAAATATAACACACTGCATAATAGCTAGTAACGTGTGTATATAATATAGAAGTTAGATGAAAGTCGTGCCTAGGCGAGAGGGCTAGAGGAAACAGCGATGCACATTCTCAGTTAAGGAATTTCACCCACAGCACAATGACGCCTGATCGGAATTAAACCCCACAGAAGCAAAATATAAAAAGCTATGACAAATTAATGTATGAGTCTCCTTGGTTACTAGTCAAATACTTCTCCAGTCTGACTACACCTGGCCATCAACTGAGCCAAAAAGGGTTAGGGATCTTTGCCAGGTTAGAGTGAACGCATTGTAGTTGTCCATCTCTGAATCTTCTTGGTTATTAGTCAAATCAGCCCTAAAACAGTGGTTCCTTATCAGAATTAGTCTTTTTAATAATTGCAAAAGGAGAGAGAGAGAGAGAGAGAGAGAGAGAGAGAGAGAGAGAGAGAGAAAGAGAGAGAGTAATTGAATCATTGTCCAGCGTCTGGATCGATTTAGTTCATGTTAGAGAGAGAGAGAGAGAGAGAGAGAGAGAGAAAATGAAAAGTAGTGTGAGACGAGTATCTGATTCTCTCTCTCTCTCTCTCTCTCTCTTTCTCATTGACGAAACTTCAAAATAACCAAGAGATATATTTAAAGATAATAAAGATAAAACTATGAGTTCTATTATAAAAACCATCACATTGCCTTTACCAGTAATTTCAAAACTGAATTTTTGAGCAGTTTGATATATTTAAAAAAATAAATGGGTTATAATAGTGACAAACAATACCCCCTCACCCATGATATGTAGTGGTGTAGTTGGAGGAGACTAAAATTCCCCCTACAAGGAGAAGGAGGAGCGACGTCTGTACCCCTTCCATGCTTGTAGGTGACTGAGCTTCTTGCAGCAGTGCTGCCAGATGATCTGGTTCAAATTTCCCCAGATCTGAGGGGCAAATTCCCCAAATTGAAAAGAAATTCCCCATTTTTTAAACTTCCGTTAATTAATATTTTAATGTTATGAGTTATATCTGTAATAAATGTTTTTATACATGAATGATTTGTTGTGGGAAAAGAGAAGCATTCATTGCACGCTACTGTACTAGTATATAAAATCCTCTTGCATCGCACATTCTATTCATAATATTGTATGCAGAACATATAATCTTTGTTCCAGTTGTGAGCATCAACTCACACTGACCAATTTATACTCGTACAGTAATGTAGGGTGGGGGAGGGAGGATTACGGGGACTAGAATAATGAAAAAAATATAGATATATATCACATGAGTTGGTTTGTCTTTGGTTTATATAATACTTGCCGAAAAGGGCGGACCTTTTCAGTTAGCTCCTGCGGAGGGCTGATTGGGCCTTCGGCCAATATACCTAATATAACTTTTCAACATACAATTAATCCTAATAAATTATATACCAAAACACTCCCTGGATCATGCTGACTCAGACAGTGTATCATATGTGGGGGAAGACCCTGAAGGAGCCGAGTTTATAGGTAACAAACATACAAACACTCGCCTTTATTATTATAGATGACCTTAATGCCTTAAGAAGTAAAATAATGTCACAAAAAATCGTAACGCCTTGTGGCAACTAAAATCCTTTTCATCGTACTACTTAGTTATACCATTTTCTTAAAATATAAACCTATATATTTTAACTTTATAAGCCAAGTACAATCTGTTCTTTCCTGTTCACTACTATGAACACTCCATCATTCAGCACTTAAGATAATTCTAACATTTTACAATAACATACCTTTAAACAGTAGCTACTGTCTTTTATAAACATTTCAGTCTGAATCACTCTGTTTAGCGTCACACATTACTTTCTGATCTCATACGTCTAATAAGGGTGTTGTCAACTGGCAAATTGAAACAAGGATCCTCTTTCAGGTAGCACTGACTGCAGTAATCCAACTAATGTTTTTGTTGACAGCGAATTTCTGTTTTGTTTTCGTATTGTTTACCCCCCAGAGGGGGTTGTGATTACCCTAAAATTACCCTAGAATGGAAGCATTGGAGTCGCAATTTGTACCCGTACGTTTGCTGTGAGCCCTCGTCCTTGTCCAACCAGCAGAGTTGCTGGTCTTATTCCCGTATACTACGTGTCTAATTTAGTCCAACTTGACTAATAACAGAACAAAATTGACAAGTTACTTACAAACTACACAATTGCCAAAAAGGCATTGTCACCATGAATGTAGAATGTTCTAATTAAAAAGTATAATAAATAACTTAGATACTGTTTAGCTTTTTGCCTTTAAAATCTCATTTCCTTAGATGAACCAGTTATGGTAAATGCAGCACGATCCTTTTTTTTTTTTTTTTTTTTTATAAAGAAGATGATAGATAGATAGATAGAAGTATTACGTAACTATCAAGAAAGATATTTAGTTCACAGTGAAAATTCCCCAAATTTTGAAGGAAGATTTAATGCACAGTAAAAATTTCCCAAAATTGGACCTGAATTCCCCATTTCCCCATCAGTACCATGAATTCCCCAAATCTAGGGAAAATTCCCCATGTTTGGCATCACTCTCTTGCAGGGATTTGAAAATTAGAAATTCTCGGATCCGAGGTTGTCTCACTGCGCCGCCAAGATTATCGTACAGCTATATATTTTCCAAAACTTAAGCACATTTCTACCAATTAGTGCATCAATACCATTATTATAGTTTATTTTGACAATGAAAAAAATATATATGCAATACCTTAGCTCTATACTGTATGATTTCTTCTCTTATCATATTCTAATTCATGGAAGAAGAAATAATTCGCTAAATTACATGGGATGCCATTTTATTTTAAACATGGATAAAACAAAAAAATATTTCACCATTAAAACTAGCTATGAGACAAGGATTCAGCAACGCCTGTAGCCAGTGATAACCCTGTGTAAATTTTCCTATCTTGGTATCTTCCTTCTTATTGGTCTAGCGTCAGCAAAACCTATCAGAGAGGCTAACACGTCATATATGAGGTCACGACGCCGCCTCATGACTCCAGTCTAGTGTTTCTTTTCGGCTAGGTGACCCTAACCAATGAGAAGCTAGCTTTATGATGGTTGATATCCTTATTTCATTTCTATTGGCTCTTTGTCCAGCAAAACTAGACTGTTCGACGGAGCTTAACCAGGTACAGGTGTAGCTGGGATTACCGTTAATTACCACTACCACCCCCGCTGTCGTAACTCTCCTAATCCAAGTTGCCTGTCTGTTCCTTTTGTACTGCTTATTCTCTTGGCCATAGTCATATTGCCCATGTCCAGTAGTGCACAGAAAAAGATGATGAATTGAATATTACTCCTACCTTGACAAAACAATTCATATTTGTCTAAAGTGCCAATGAGTGGCACACTGTGGCACTCCTTACACCTCTGTTTATCATACACATATAAACACTTCTTGTTTTTTTTTTTTCCTTACCCTCTCACACTAAGGCTTCCTGTCTTTCCATACCCTATCTTTTTGCTTTCTTCGGCAAATCTTCCCATTCCTTGTTTCGTATTTTCAGCCTTCTTTCTCTTCCCACTAATCCCCCGACGCCACCAGCTCTCACCATCCCTGAGTCCTCCCCTCCCTCCTCCCCTCACCACCAGCATCCCTGTCCTTCCAAGATTAAAGGCATATCCCCCAACCCAACGGCCTCTGTCCCTCCCATGTCCACCTGTCTCTCTCCTCCCCCCACCTTATGAATAAAAATATATAAAAAACTATAATGGCCTTGGCAGGTCATTATGCCTTGCAGTTGAGAAGCTCATAATGACCCGTCCTCGGCCTCCGCCCCAGCCTATACTGTTTTTTTTTTTTTTTTTTTTTTATGGAGGCGAAGATGCACTTGACAGGTTGGTGATAATTGGCTGATTGCAACATGTCCGAATAACATTTACTAAGCCAAATTTCCCCCTCAGATATATGTTGTTAATTAATAATGCTAACGAGTACAGATATTATGAAGTAATGTTGCATTCAGCCAGTCATTACCAACCTGTCAAGTGCAGCGTCGCCTCAAAAAAAAAAAAAAAAAAAAAAAATGCAGTATAGGCCACTCAAGCAGGGCTTAAACAGTTGTATTTAAAAATTATTAAGTTTTTTAATAAAATAAAAAAATACAGTACATTCAGATGTAATTACAGTACATAGTACATAGCACTGGAATTATGGTACAAATACGATAATTATCGTACTGTTTCCACCCCTGCGTTCGTTCGTTCGTTTTAAGATTCCCTCCACCTATAGTGGAGACCTGGCCATATATTACCCCTGTTACCCCTGTCATGTTATATATATATATATATATATATATATATATATATATATATATATATATATATATATATATATATAGTTACGGAACAGAGAAAGATAATGTACACTTTAATTGAGATTACTAAAAATCACTACTGTCCTGTAAAGTTCCAGGTTCAAAACAAAGGAGTTAGGTAAAATTACAAGTTAAAGTTTAATGCTCAAACTAACAACAAAACATTCAGGACTCAAAAGGATAATGTAATGGCAAAAAATAGATTAAATATATGGTTAACTGCAATAGCCTCTATTAACACGAAATTAGCATGAGTAAATTTATCTAAGTCAGCCCTGATAAAATGAAAATACCAGATAGTACTCAGTGAATGCAAGATATATTATTACAGATACGAAATATTATGAACAATGGCTGACATGAAACCTTACATTAATCACAAAAACCTTACTAGGCCTAAGAATTAACACCTTATGCTACACAGTACAAGAAAAAATGCAATAACACTTATACCCAAATTACACAGCTGCTAGATGGCTGGAGATTTCCTGAGCACTCACAATAATAACTGTACAGAGGAGGACAGAGATGTGAGCAAAATGAGGAGTAGATCTAAGTGGCAATTAACGTAGAGACTGAGCTCATTATATAGGGGCTGGTAGAGCTTGATACAACTTGTAAGAAGGACGCGCAAATGAAGTCATAGGGGACAAAGAGTTGACAATCCTGCTCTGAACAACAGAAAGAACGACTTACTCTACTATAAGGGAGGACGGGGGGAGTGAGGTAGAACACGCTCGTGATCAAACATGCAGCATACTGTACGTTAGAATTACACAAAGGATGATGAAATCATAGGCTATGTAACAATATATATATATATATATATATATATATATATATATATATATATATATATATATATATATATATATATATATATATATATATAGATGTTGAAAGCCTCTTCACTAACGTACCAGTAGACCAAACTATACAGATAATTTTAGAAAATGTGTATCACCACCCAACCCTGTGCCCACCTAAGATCTCAACCCACAACTTGGAAACATTACTGAGAGCATGCACCACCGAAGCTCCCTTTCGCAACCCAGACGGTAAGCTGTATCAGCAGGTTAACGGAGTCAGCATGGGTTCACCCCTGGGCCCAACATTTGCTGCTTTTTACATGTGTCACCTAGAAAACAAAGTGTTAGAAGATACCAACCTTCGTCCAACCACGTATTGTCGCTATGTTGATTATATCTATGTGGTCGTTAGAGACGAAATTCACCTTAAACAACGAAGAACTGCCATGGAACATAACTCAATATTAAAATTTTCTTATGAGATAAGTGCAAACAACAAAATCCCTTTTCTAGATGTATTAATAGAAGAAGAGAATGGTAACTATAAAACCTCCGTATATCGTAAAGCTACGGACTTGGGTAGATGCCTTAATGCTGTGAGTGAGTGTCCGCAGCGGTACCAATTGTCAGTTATCAGGTCATACTTACGTCGTGCTCATAGGAACTGCTCATCGTGGGAACTCTTCCACTCAGAAGTAACTAAATTAAAGCAGATCTTAATTAACAATGGTTATTCCAATCAAATAGTTGACAGAGAAATATGTCAATTTATTTCAAAACAAGTCTCAACCACAAATGTCCAACCGCTTCCCCATACTGTTACCCACAATGTGTATTATGGTAATCAGATGTCCCCTGCTTATAAAACGGATGAACGTGTACTTAGAGAGATTGTGACACGTAACACATCATGTGTTATCCCCTCAGACAAGCTCAATTTAATTATTTACTATAAAAACAGGAAAGTTAGCAACATGATTATGAAAAACAACACAGCTCAACAAACCAACAAACTTCAACATACCAATGTAGTTATGAATTCACTTGCCCACACGAAGGTTGTAAACTTCGTCATATGAAATATATTGGTATGACCACAACCACACTAAGCAGACGTTTAACCATGCACCTACAATCCGGTTCTATAAAAGATCATATGACTCAACATCACACATCAATAAACAGACAAGTTCTAATAGAAAATACTAATATAATAAAAAAATGTCATGACCACATTAGACTACAACTGGCAGAAGCACTTCTCATACGTGAAAACACGCCGGCCATAAACAACCAAACTACCGGACTAGATCGTACCCTCAAACTGTTTAAATACACAAAGGCCCGACCACAAGCAGCGACAATTACAAATGAACATTACACACACAATAACACAACTGGCAACACTACACAGCCACAAACACCCACTCACCCATACAACCTTCGCAGTCAACCACGTAGCTCATGCTGGCTACACCTATAAGGTTTGTCTCTTTTATCCATACACTTTTAACTGTAGCTCATACTTGACTTCACCTAAAGGGTTTGTCTCTTTTATCCATACTCTTGTAACTCTACACTTTTATTAGTCGTTGTTGTACATTTAGTATATATATTGTATAGGTTTATGTTGTATATGTCATGTTTTATAGTGTATTGTATCTATATTACAGTCGCTGATGATGTGTAAGGATACACGAAACGTCCTACGAAAAATGAAAATAAATAATTAATAAAATATAGTTACGACATGGATCTTGGACATATTATCTACAACCTGAATCATAGTGTAAAACAATGTGTAAGAAAACTCGAAAAGATCAACAGAAAAATAGTGAACAATGGCTACGCCTTGGTCTTTAATGATTTTTGTATAAAAGAAAACATTCTGCCTAAATATACTAATATATATATATATATATATATATATATATATATATATATATATATATATATATATATATATATACTGTATATATATATATATATATGCCAAATTATTTAAATTGCCTGTTTGTTGAAATTAGGCAAGTTTCTTGCATAGTTTGCAAGGCTAGTATTGCTGTTGCACATTTTACTATATGGATAATATTTCTGCATTGTTAACAAAATACGCAATTGCAATTTTTGCTAAATTTTTAAATTAAATAATTATTTTTTGTACCTATATTGTTGAGTAGAAGAAATTTGTGAGGGTAGGACAAAAAAGGGAAGGGAAGGGAAGGGATGGGAATGGAAGATGAGTGGGGAGAGAATTATAGAGAAGAAACAGGAAGAGAGGAGAAATATAAAAATATATATTTTGAAAGGATTATATTCATAGATAGATAAATGTAGATACACAGAGAAACGACGTTATACTCTGAAGATATAGAGATATTTTTTGAATGGGAGTGGTTAGACTAGAAGTGAAGCTTGGACGTTGTTGGAGGGACACAAGAGTGAGAGCAGTGGAAGTGAGTTATTTGAGAGGAGCCTGTGGAGTCACGTGGAAAGAGAGACTGACAAATGAGGATGTGAAGGAGCGTTGTGGTGTGGATGTGGATGTGATAGGAAGCGTTAGGAGAAACACATTGAGGTGGTTTGGCCATGTGGAGAGGATAGAGAGCGAGAGACTGACATGGAGAGTGTATGTGAGTGAGGTGGAGAGGGAGAGAGGGAGGGGGCGGCCAAGGATGAGATGGAGGAATGGAGTGGAGAGGTATAAGATAGAAGGGGGTGTGAGTTGGGAGCAGGGCAGTGAAATGGCGGGGGACAGGGTGACGTGAAGGCGATTTGTTTGTGGCCACCCCGTATGGGATTAAGGCTTCTGGCAATAGATAGATAGATAGATAGATTCACACAACTAAATCATCGACTGAATATGTAATTCCTTTCACATAAAAATGATTTTTAGTCTAACTGTCCAAGACGGCAAATGTATGCATGCACGGGGAAGTGATTCACACTCTTAAGGCCGGTTCACACGAGCTGAATCGCGGCCGTTTTTTTTCGCCGATTCGCGGGGAAAAAAATGCCGATTTTCGGCATTTCTCCCAGAAAGGTGTTCACACGTTCGGGGACTGCAGAGGCAGGAACGCGGCAACAGTGTTTACAAAGATGGACCACCGTACTTGTAGTAGGTGTGCAG
Source organism: Coenobita brevimanus (assembly GCF_032717465.1). Lineage (NCBI taxonomy): Eukaryota > Metazoa > Arthropoda > Malacostraca > Decapoda > Coenobitidae > Coenobita > Coenobita brevimanus. Next base: position 1,237,753 of record NC_136964.1, read on the forward strand.
CTCTTGCACTTTTTCAACTTCAAGATGAACCCTTACGGCCGCGATTTAGTTCCTGTGAATAGGCTTTTACTGCCACTCAGCTTTTCGGTGGCTTCAGGGGCCGTATGCATAAATTTTCTTAAACATAAATCATGTACAAGATTTCTCTACCTTTAACTCATACTTAAATAATCATACTTTTATACTTGTGCTTATATCAGATACACCCAAACTGGAATGAACGCTAAAGTGAGATTAGTTGTGGTAGTAGTGTAAACAAGATGTCGTATTCGTCTTCGTTCCCAGAGCTTTGCCTTGTTCGGTGCTTCCATTTAAATCGGCCCGGCATCTTTCTCCCGATTCCGGCAAAAAAAGACCGACATGTCGGTCTCTCCATACCGGCGAAAAAAGCGGCCGGAATTTCTACCGGGAAGCAAATTCCGGCAAAAAACGACCGCGATTTTGCTCGTGTGAAGCGGCCTTTAGGGCAGTTTGGCGGCGGCCACCTGAGAATTTCAACACCGTTAGTTATTGCCACATCACTGCCGCAACGCATGTGTAATTACTCTTGCTCACCTCTCTCTCGCTTCTCTGTCTGTCTGTCTGTCTGTCTGTCTGTCTCTGTCTCTCTCTCTTTCCTGTTTTAATCAAGTAACCACTTATAAATGAATTGTAAATACTCTGTGTAGATGTAATTCAATAAAAAGCTATATCATTTTCATGAATGATTCGCATTTTGAGGATAAAAATGGTGACACAGTATAAATGCCATACGACTTGTCAGCGTTGCTTTTGCGACTGTGTCAAGTGGAATGATACGAGGGACAGCCATGCGTGTGTGGGTCATACTCGGTCAGTCTCCCGCTGTGGAAGCTTTCCCATCAACCTGCTCTTGCGTTCTCCAGTCAAACCAAAGAAAGTCAAAACAAGAGAAAAAAATAAAAATAAAATGAGTAGTTAAAATGAGAGAGAGAGAGAGAGAGAGAGAGAGAGAGAGAGAGAGAGAGAGAGAGAGGAGCACGTGTGTGGCGGCGATGTGGCAACAAAGCAAGCGGTATGCGGTCTCAGGTAGCCCCGCCCAAACTGCCTTGATAAAATAGAAAGCCATATGAATGGCTGTAATAATTTATTACCACCAAGAACAAAAAACTGTACCACTGTGCTAGCCTGTGTGCATGTGTGCATGTGCATGTAGGCGGGTGAGTCACACTCATGAGAACACCTGTGCTGGTGTATGGGTGGCTGTAATAAAGACAAATTTATTACCACCAAGGATGAAAGACTATTCCAAACTGATATTGGGGTATGATTTACCACCAACACCTCCACGTCACCCTGTCCCCTGCCATTTCACTGCCCTGCTCCCAACTCACACCCCACTCTCTCTTATACCTCTCCATTCCATCCCTCCATCTCATCCTTGGCCTCCCCCTACCTTTCTCCCCCTCCACCTCACTCACATACAATCTCCTTGTCAGTCTCTCGCTCTCCATCCTCTCCACATGGTCAAATCACCTCAGTGTGTTTCTCCTAACGCTTCCTATCACCCACATCCACACCACAACGCACCTTCACATCCTCATTTGTCAGTCTTCCACGTGACTCCACAGGCTCCTCTCAAATAACTCATTTCCACTGCTCACACCGTTGTGTCCCTCCAACAACGTCCAAGCTTCATTTCTTATCTAACCACTCCTGTTCAAAAAATATCTCTATTTCTTCACAGTACAACGTCGTTTCTTTGTCTATCTATATTTATCTATCTAAGAATATAATCCTTTCAAAATATATATTTTTATATTTCTCCTCTCTTCCTGTTTCTTCTCTATAATTCTCTCCCCACTCATCTTCCATTCCCATCCCTTCCCTTCCCTTCCCTTTTTTGTCCTACCCTCACAAATTTCTTCTACTCAACAATATAGGTACAAAAAATAATTATTTAATTTAAAAATTTAGCAAAAATTGCAATTGCGTATTTTGTTAACAATGCAGAAATATTATCCATATAGTAAAATGTGCAACAGCAATACTAGCCTTGCAAACTATGCAAGAAACTTGCCTAATTTGAACAAACAGGCAATTTACCTAATTTGGCATATATATATACATATATATATATATATATATATATATATATATATATATATATATATATATATACATATATATATATATATATATATATATATATATATATATATATATATATATATATATATATATAAAACATGACAGGGGTAACAGGGCTAATATATGACCAGGTCTCCACTATAAGTGGAGGGAATCTTAAAACAAACGAACGAACGAACGCAGGGGTGGAAACAGTACGATAATTATCGTATTTGTACCATAATTCCAGTGCTGTACTATGTACTGTAATTACATCTGAAAGTACTGTATTTTTTTATTTTATTAAAAACTTATTAATTTTAAAATACAACTGTTTAAGCCCTGCTTGAGTGGCCTATACTGCTTTTTTTTTTTTTTTTTTTTTTTTTGAGGCGACAATACACTTCACAGGTTGGTAATGACTGGCTGAGTGCAACATTACTTCGTGATCTCTGTACTCGTTAGCATTATTAATTAACAACAAATATCTGAGGGGGAAATTTGGGTTAGTAAATGTTATTCGGACATGTTGCAATCAGCCAATTATCACCAACCTGTCAAGTGCATCTTCGCCTCCATAAAAAAAAAAAAAAAAAAAAACAGTATAGGCTGGGGCGGAGGCCGAGGACGGGTCATTATGAGCTTCTCAACTGCAAGGCATAATGACCTGCCAAGGCCATTATAGTTTTTTATATATTTTTATTCATAAGTTGGGGGGAGGAGAGAGACAGGTGGACATGGGAGGGACAGAGGCCGTTGGGTTGGGGGATATGCCTTTAATCTTGGGAGGACAGGGATGCTGGTGGTGAGGGGAGGAGGGAGGGGAGGACTCAGGGATGGTGAGAGCTGGTGGCGTCGGGGGATTAGTGGGAAGAGAAAGAAGGCTGAAAATACGAAACAAGGAATGGGAAGATTTGCCGAAGAAAGCAAAAAGATAGGGTATGGAAAGATAGGAAGCCTTAGTGTGAGAGGGTAAGGAAAAAAAAAAACAAGAAGGGTTTATATGTGTATGATAAACAGAGGTGTAAGGAGTGCCACAGTGTGCCACTCATTGGCACTTTAGACAAATATGAATTGTTTTGTCAAGGTAGGAGTAATATTCAATTCATCATCTTTTTCTGTGCACTACTGGACATGGGCAATATGACTATGGCCAAGAGAATAAGCAGTACGAAAGGAACAGACAGGCAACTTGGATTAGGAGAGTTACGACAGCGGGGGTGGTAGTGGTAATTAACGATAATCCCAGCTACACCTGTGTCTGGTTAAGCTCCGTCGAACAGTCTAGTTTTGCTGGACAAAGAGCCAATAGAAATGAAGTAAGGATATCAACCATCATAAAGCTAGCTTCTTATTGGTTAGGGTCATCTAGCCGAAAAGAAACACTAGACTGGAGTCATGAGGCGGCGTCGTGACCTCATATATGACGTGTTAGCCTCTCTGATAGGTTTTGCTGACGCTAGACCAATAAGAAGGAAGATACCAAGATAGGAAAATTTACACAGGGTTTTCATTGGCTACAGGCGTTGCTGAATCCTTGACTCATAACTAGTTTTAATGGTGAAATTTTTATTTTTTTGTCCATGTTTATAATAAAATGACATCCCATGTAATTTAGCGAATTATTTCTTCTTCCATGAATTAGAATATGGTAAGCCAAGAAATCATACGGTATAGAGCTAAGGTATTACATATATATTTTTTTCACTGTCAAAATAAACTATAATAATTTTCCCTAGATTTGGGGAATTCATGGTACTGATGGGGAAATGGGGAATTCAGGTCCAATTTTGGGGAATTTTTACGGTGCATTAAATCTTCCTTCAAAATCTGGGGAATTTTCACTGTGAACCAAATGTCTTTCTTGATAGTTACGTAATACTTCTATCTATCTATCTATCTATCTATCATCTTCAAAAAAAGTAAAAGTATCGTGCTGCATTTGCCATAACTGGTTCATCTAAGGAAATGAGATTTTAAAGGCAAAAAGCTAAACAGTATCTAAGGTATTTATTATACTTTTTAATTAGAACATTCTACATTCACGGTGACAATGCCTTTTTGGCAATTGTGTAGTTTGTAAGTAACTTGTCAATTTTGTTCTGTTATTAGTCGAGTTGGACTAAATTAGACACGTAGTATACGGGAATAAGACCAGCAACTCTGCTGGTTGGACAAGGACGAGGGCTCACAGCAAACGTACGGGTACAAATTGCGACTCCAATGCTTCCATTCTAGGGTAATTTTAGGGTAATCACAACCCCCTCTGGGGGGTAAACAATACGAAAACAAAACAGAAATTCGCTGTCAACAAAAACATTAGTTGGATTACTGCAGTCAGTGCTACCTGAAAGAGGATCCTTGTTTCAATTTGCCAGTTGACAACACCCTTATTAGACGTATGAGATCAGAAAGTAATGTGTGACGCTAAACAGAGTGATTCAGACTGAAATGTTTATAAAAGACAGTAGCTACTGTTTAAAGGTATGTTATTGTAAAATGTCAGAATTATCTTAAGTGCTGAATGATGGAGTGTTCATAGTAGTGAACAGGAAAGAACAGATTGTACTTGGCTTATAAAGTTAAAATATATAGGTTTATATTATAAGAAAATGGTATAACTAAGTAGTACGATGAAAAGGATTTTAGTTGCCACAAGGCGGTACGATTTTTTGTGACATTATTTTACTTCTTAAGGCATTAAGGTCATCTATAATAATAAAGGCGAGTGTTTGTATGTTTGTTACCTATAAACTCGGCTCCTTCAGGGTCTTTCCCCACATATGATACACTGTCCGAATCAGCATGATCCTGGGAGTGTTTTGGTATATAATTTATTAGGATTAATTGTATGTTGAAAAGTTATATTAGGTATTATTGGCCGAAGGCCCAATCAGCCCTCCGCAGGAGCTAACTGAAAAGGTCCGCCCTTTTCGGCAAGTATTATATAAACCAAAGATAAACCAACTCATGTGATATATATATATATATATATATATATATATATATATATATATATATATATATATATATATATATATATATATATATATTTTCATTATTCTAGTCCCCGTAATCCTCCCTCCCCCACCCTACATTACTGTACGAGTATAAATTGGTCAGTGTGAGTTGATGCTCACAACTGGAACAAACATTATATGTTCTGCATACAATATTATGAATAGAATGTGCGATGAAAGAGGATTTTATATACTCGTATAGTAGCGTGCAATGAATGCTTCTCTTTTCCCACAACATATCATTCATGTATAAAAACATTTATTACAGATATAACTCATAACATTAACATATTAATTACGTATCAAAGTTTAAAAAATGGGGAATTTCTTTTCAATTTGGGGAATTTGCCCCTCAGATCTGGGGAAGATTGAACCAGAGCATCTGGCAGCACTGCTGCAAGAAGCTCAGTCACCTACAAGCATGGAGGGGGTACAGACGTCGCTCCTCCTTCTCCTTGTAGGGGGAATTTTAGTCTCCTCCAACTACACCACTACATATCATGGGTGAGGGGGTATTGTTTGTCACTATTATAACCATTTATTTTTTTAAATATATCAAACTGCTCAAAAATTCAGTTTCGAAATTACTGGTAAAGGCAATGTGATGGTTTTTATAATAGAACTCATAGTTTTATCTTTATTATCTTTAAATATATCTCTTGGTTATTTTGAAGTTTCGTCAATGAGAGAGAGAGAGAGAGAGAGAGAGAATCAAATACTCGTCTCACACTACTTTTCACTCTCTCTCTCTCTCTCTCTCTCTCTCTAGCATGAACTAAATCGATCCAGACGCTGGACAATGATTCAATTATTCTCTCTCTCTCTCTCTCTCTCTCTCTCTCTCTCTCTCTCTCTCTCTCTCTCTCTCCTTTTGCAATTATTAAAAAGACAATAATTCTGATAAGGAACCACTGTTTCAGGGCTGATTTGACTAATAACCAAGAAGATTCAGAGATGGACAACTACAATGCGTTCACTCTAACCTGGCAAAGATCCCTAACCCTTTTTGGCTCAGTTGATGGCCAGGTGTAGTCAGACTGGAGAAGTATTTGACTAGTAACCAAGGAGACTCATACATTAATTTGTCATAGCTTTTTATATTTTGCTTCTGTGGGGTTTCACACACACACACACACACACACACACACACACACACACACACACACACACACATATATATGAGTCTGTTCACAAGCAGTACTGAGGTGAGGATGGTTTTATACTGGCTAATCCCACGCACTCCTTCCTGCCTCTCCTCACCCTGCCTCTCTTCTCTCCTAAACCCCTTCTGCCCTGTCTCTCCCGTTTCCCCTGTATAGGACTGGTCGTGTCACGTGTAAGGGCACGGGGGTGTGGAACCTTCCCGAGCCTGGGGAGTTTCCGATCAGGCGTCATTGTGCTGTGGGTGAAATTCCTTAACTGAGAATGTGCATCGCTGTTTCCTCTAGCCCTCTCGCCTAGGCACGACTTTCATCTAACTTGTATATTATATACACACGTTACTAGCTATTATGCAGTGTGTTATAGTTTGGTGCCCTTACACACACACACACACACACACACATAATGCTTACTCTCCCCAACAGACACCAGCTTTGGCGAATCCAAAGGGCAGGGCTCAATATCTCGTCTCTCGGGACAAAAGTGGATTTGTGGGGTGGAGGGATGAGTGGGTGGATGCCAGAGTCCCACCCAACTACACCAACACGCTCGCCCAAACACTCAACCAGCAAGGAGTGAATTATACTGTGACGATGTCGGATATTCAGAGGTGAGAGAGTTACATAGAGGTACATAGATACACAGACCACATGGTCCCTACGAGGCGATCCGGCCTTAACACTAATACAGTCCTATAATAATAATTGGAGCAGAAGAAAAGGATAGCACAGCAGAAGGCTCTCTCCCCCACCCTCAAGACCCTCCGGCATTTGCCGTACAGGAAACAAGAGAGGAAGTAATACCTTGCAGGAAAGAAAAACCTGAAGGAATTTTATAGGATCGGCAGAAAGGAAAATAATATGAAAATGGAAAATTTAGGTATACAGTCACATACTTCCTGTATGCATGGACTTTTTTTTACTGACTTTTTTTTTTTCATATAAAACATGAATAGAATATTTATTTATTATATTTGCCCAAAATATTATCTGTGTTGATTACTAGTTTAGGTGTATTGTGTTTAAAAGACAGATGAATGTAGACGCGAATATGCAATAACTGCTCCATCCTAACTAAACGATACCAATGGCGTCGAGATACATGTCCAGTCTCTTTTTAAATATTTTTTGGTACCACTCTCAGGGCCGTTTTCACAGTCGTCCCCAATGCAGTCCCCAACAGCCTACTCGCCTCCGAACGCACGTTTTCGTTTTCACAGTCGCCCCCAACCAGCCTTCCGAGGCCTCTGTTGGGGACGGCATTCGGGACGGCCCGAACAAATTACTGGAACATTCTTGGGGGACCCGCAGCCTCCCCAACAGTCGGTCCCGAAAGTAAAAAAGTAAAAGAATAATTACATGTAACATATTTTCATTAAGATTTCAATATTATATACCCAATGTAATATTTCTGGGGTAAAAAACACACCCGGAATTGAAAAAATATATATGTTTGTGTATTTTTATGAGACTTTCTACTATGTATCCGAATACTAGCCTTTCGCAGACTGGTGGAGCCTCCACAACAATCGGACCCGAAAGAAATACGAGAATCGTTGTCTGATGCATATTTTCATGAAAATTCTAATATCTGATGCCCGATGTAAAAATTGATGTAGCTAACACCTCACTTAGAAAAGAAAATGTTCATGTATTAATACTATATCCATTAATAAACCACACCATCACTCATTAGACGTTATACATGTTACTTCATGGTTATTTTTACTTAAGCCTTTTTTGCAATACATAGCATTCATCAGGGATTCAGCTTACTTCCGATTTCAAGTAGAAGCGTTGTGAGGTTGTCGTTAGTTAGCTCTTCATTCCGATGACGTTTCCTATTCGTTATTTTTGCTGCATTCTTACGAATATCTTCAATCCTGAATATATTAGTAAGAACTGTGTGAAGTGGATTTTCCAGCCATGTTATTCATCACATTCATTACATTCCAATTTCTAAATATTCTCTACATAAGGAAAGTGTTTTCGCCACCCAGAACTACCAACCCTACCGCATCAACACGGGCAGACGTCCCCCCGTTAGTAGGCTCCCGAAAGCCATTCAGAGCGACTGTGAAATCCAAAGGTGCTTTTGGTTCAAGCCCGGCACACGTTCGGGCCCAAAAGGTTAGGGACGACTGTGAAAACGGCCCTCAATCTCATTCCCAGGGAGTTTATTCCAACAGAGTAAGTGAAGAAGTTTTTGGTTGTATCAAGATTAGCCCTCCTTGCTTGCAACTTCATACCATTTCCTCGAGTTACAGTCTCGGCAATTACTGTGAATAGCTTGCCTGAATCAATGTAACTAAAGCCTTTCAGAATCTTAATACATTCAATCGGCTGTCCCCTGAGTCTCCGTTTTCTAAGAGAGAATAAGTTTAATTCCCTGAGCCTCTCGAGATATGGTTTCTTCCTCAGGGACGGGATTAACTTGGTAGCCCTAAGCTGGACAGCTTCCATTATTTCTATATCTTTAACTAGGTGAGGCGCCCAAAATTGCACTGCAAACTCTAAGTGTGGCCTGTCTATGCTTTTGTATTGGGGGATTACAATATCTTTGCTTTTATATGTAAAATGTCTTTTGATGAAGCCCAGGGCCCTGTTGGCTTTATTGGCGGCAGAGATACATTGAATTGAACATTTTAGGTCGTCTGAAATTAGTATGCCTAGATCCTTAACCAGTGAGGACTTGCTAATGATTTGGCCCTTCATTTCGTAATCATACCTTTTGTTTTTCTTCCCACATTGCAGTACCTGACATTTACTTACACTGAAGGGCATTTGCCATTTTTCTGACCAGCTGACAATTTTGTTAAGGTCATTTTGAAGGCTAATTCTGTCTTCTTCAGTTAATATAGTGTTGCCGATTTTTGTATCGTCCGCAGATTTAGAAATGAAGTTGTTTAGGCCCACATCGATATCGTTAATATATATAATAAATAGGACGGGTCCCAACACCAATCCCTGAGGAGCACCACTGGTCACTGGAGCCCAGTCTGACTCCATTCCATTTATAATGACTCGTTGCTTTCTCTCACTTAACCAGCAATGTATCCACCTATGAATATTTCCGTCAATTCCAAGTGATCTTACTTTTGTCATTAGTTTATCATGTGGCACTTTGTCAAAGGCTTTCTGGAAGTCTAAGTAGATTATATCAAGTGACCTGGTACAATCATTCATTTTAAAAAGTGTCTCGTAAAACTCAATTAAATTTGTCACGCATGATCTCCGCGTTCTAAAGCCATGCTGGCTGTTCCTAATTACGTTATTAGTTTCTAGGAACTCAACTATCCTATCTCTAATTAATGATTCGAGGATCTTTCCCAAGACAGAGGTTAGGCTAATTGGTCTATAATTACCTGGTTGATCTCTACTGCCCTTTTTATATATAGGAGTCACGTTAACCTTTCCTTGTTGTAGGGACTTGTTAAAGATACATGTTAGAGGACTGCATATTACATCCACCACATTGTTCAGTATTTTAGGGTAGAAACTGTCTGGGCCGGGAGTCTTATTACTGTTCATTTTATTAAGTTTATCTCTCACGTCATTACTGCTAATATGCATAATAGTTACTGCGTTTTGGACTGATATTTGATGCTCTTCGATGGTGTCATTGGCGTCTACTGTGAAAACTGAACTGAAAAGCTTATTTAAAAGGAGAGAGAGAGAGAGAGAGAGAGAGAGAGAGAGAGAGAGAGAGAACCGAATCTTGCTAAATGTTTGAGGAAAAAGAAGAGAGAACGAGTAAGTGAAAGAGCGAGGCAGCGTGAGAGTTGAGAGAGTGAGACAGGAAGAGAAGGAGGGAGAAAATTAGAGAAAATATCTTACTCTTATTTAACAGTGTATGTGTGTGTGAGAGAGAGAGAGAGAGAGAGAGAGAGAGAGAGAGAGAGAGAGAGAGAGAGAGAGAGAGAGAGAATATATATATATTAGATAGTGACAACATAATTCTCTCTTTATATCTCTATCTATTTGTCTGTGTGTATATTTATATTTACCTATCTGTCTGTCTGTCTTTATGTTATTTTGTGTGTCTATCTATCTATCTATCTGTCTGTCTGTGTTTATAACTATGTGTATGTATGTATGTACTTGGTATGTGTGTATGCATGTATCTATTTGGGGGGAGGCGGTGGCCCAATCGGTAGAGAGTTGGCCTGCAGTCCTACCGGACCCAGGTTCAAATCCCCGCTGGGGCAGGGAACAGTTTAAGGATTTGAATTTCATAAATGCAGACTTTACTGATCTACCAGAAGACCCGCCGACATGTCGTAAAAATACCCCCGCTAATACCAATACACCAGTCCTGTATGAGACAGTCCTAGCATGTATTCAATATGGACGGTGGGTGTTAGCGCCGAAGTGGTGACATGTACTGTAGAGGTGCACGGTATGTAGGAGGGCTACTGGGCCTTGAAAGCAGGCTGTGAAGCCTATGCCCAGAGTCGGTCACATAATATATATATATATATATATATATATATATATATATATATATATATATATATATATATATATATATATATATATATATATATGTCTGTTTATCTATTTATCTATCTACAATCTTCCCGAACGTTAAATTATACATAACAACTCTCTCTCTCTCTCTCTCTCTCTCTCTCTCTCTCTCTCTCTCTCTCAGCGTGATAGAGGCAGAGAGAGAGGCCGTGACGTCACTGCCTAAGCGAAGACCCGATGGAAGGATTGAAACAGGAACGTATCACCAGTGGGAGGACGTGAGTAGATAGACAGATAGATAGATAGACAGATGGACAGATAAATATATAGAGGTAGAGGATTGATGAATGGATGGATAGATCGATCGATAGATAAAAAGATGGACAGATAGATAGATAACGAGATAGATATATGGACAGATAAATGTATAGATAGACAGGTAGAGATGGATGAATGGATGGATGGATAGATAGACAAATAGATAGATAGGTAGATAGACAGACAGATAGACAGACAGATGGACAGATAAATATATAGATAGACAGGTAGAGGATGGATGAATGGATGGATGGATAGATAGATAGGATAGATGGATAGATAGATAGATAGATGGACAGATAGATAGATGGACAGATAGATAGATAGATAGATAGATGGATGGATGGACAATAGATACATAGAGAGAGATAGATGGACAGATAGATAGATAGATAGAAAG
>NC_136964.1:1254208-1294208 GCF_032717465.1 Coenobita brevimanus
AGGATCGTCTCTGGCGCAAGAACCGGAACAGGAACCCCAACGACACCTGCTACGGCGTCGATCTGGGCCAGAACTACGACGACGGGCTCGATCTGGGCCGGTACTACGACGACGGGCACGGGACCGGAGACAGCTGCAGCAAGAACTACGAGGGTGAGTTGGGATGAGGCTCACCCTTCCACCAAACTTCATTGAAATTCACTGAGAACTTCTGGAAATATCGTCGGCACAAACAGACAGACAGATAAACACAGGTGAATATATAACCTCCTCGAACTTCGTGGGCGGAGGTAACAATGAACAAGTTACTCCCCGGGTGAAAGAAAACGGAGCGGAGAGGCATTCTATCAAAGGCAGTGACAAATAGCGGAGGGTAACGTTATTAAAAACCACAAATATCTCACCAAATACTCACCCTCGCGGCCCCAGTCTGTAACATCTACTGCACAAGTTCACACTAGTCACGAAGAATCACTGACAGCCTCCATATCCAAAGAAGAATTAACGAAAAATGCGATTATTCTGGACCGTCTCACTGCACACACATCGGTATGAGTGTAAATAAAACATGAGCAACAGATCATCAAAAGTAATACTGAAACTTTATCTAGCATTAGTAAGGCCACACTTAGACTACGCAGCAAAATTTTGGTGTCCTTACTATAGAATGGATATTAATTCGTTCGAAAATGTACAGAGAAGAATGACAAAAATGATACATGACGTCCGGAACCTGTCATATGAAGACAGACTGAAAAGACTAAGTCTGCATTCGCTAGAGAGGCGTAGAGTAAGGGGAGACTTAATTGAGGTGTTTAAGTGGATGAAGGGTATAAATAATGGAGATATTAGCAAGGTACTTAAAGTGAGCATACAGGATAGAACTAGAAGTAATGGTTTCAAACTAGAAAAAATCCGTTTCAGTAAGGAAATAGGTAGAAGCTTGTTTGGTAACAGAGTAGTAGACGAATGGAATAATCAATCATTTCCTGTGGCACCCTCGGGGATGCATAGGGCCTCGATGAACTCACACCACCACATCCTATCTTGTGCTAACTCCTCAAGATCTCCCCAACACTCATCTCCAGGTTCCCGTCTCATTGTCCTCACCCACGTCTCTTTTGGCCTTCCTCTACCTCTCCTACCAGGTGCCACCCACCCTGGTGTACCTCGTACTATTCCCTGTCTCCTATACACATGTCCTAGCCACTTCCATCGTGAGAATCTAACATATTCATCGATCGGCTGCACTCCCGTTATTTCTCTAATTCTACTATTTGGTATCCTTTCCCACCACTTAACTCCTAATATTCTTCTAAGTGCTTTATTTTCAAACACCAAGAATTCACTGTGCTGTACCAAGACTAGTGTCCATAAATTAAGATACTCCTAACCATTACCTTATAAAGTTTGATTTTTGTATGCACAGAGAAATTGTTATTATTCCAAATATTTTTAAGCATTCCCATTGCCTGATTAGCCTTCTTTAACCTTTCCTCGAATTCAAAGTTCAAAGAACCATCCTTGGCTAAATAAGTACCTAAATATTTAAACCTATCAACTTGCTTTACAACCATACCTCCAATTACACATTCCTGCGCATTTTCCATATTCATATTGATTATTTCAGTTTTTCCACAATTAATAACCAAACCCACCTTGCGACCTTCACTCACCAAACAGTCCAACACTCTCTGCATCTCTTCTGGCCCATCACAAATCAAAACTATATCATCTGCATAATCTAAATCCAAAAGTTTCCTGTTCTCTCCCCAAAGTATACCTGCACCGGTTTCTGTTCCAACACGTTTCATAATGTAATCAATGACCAATATAAATAGTAAAGGCGATAGAACACCACCTTGAATTACTCCGGACTTGACTTCAAACGAATCACTCAGACAACCATCAACCATCACTTTACAAAATGTGTCCTCATGCATGTTCATAATGACCCTCACAAACTCCTCTGGTATTCCATAATGTCTCATGATCTTCCCCATAGACTCTCTCAAAACACTATCAAAAGCCTTTTCAAAATCAACAAAACAAAGACTTAACGGTACTCTCATTTCATTAACTTGCTGCATCAAATGCCTAACTATAAAGATCTGATCATTGCAACCACGTCCCTTTCTAAAACCAGCCTGTTCATCCCTCAGAATACCCTCAACCACCGGCTCCAACCTATTTAACAACACTCCACTGAAAACTTTCAAAGCTATCGGTGACAAAGAGATTCCCCTCCAATTACCACATTCACTCAGGTCTCCCTTCTTCGGAACTTTAACAATTACACCATTCTTCCAAACTGATGGTAGTAACCCCGTCACCCATATCTTATTGAATAGCTTGGTCAAGATCATTATTAATCTATCCCCCTCCACTTTAAACATTTCCGGAAATAAACCATCCTCCCCTGGTGCCTTATTATTCTTTAACTGTTTTACTGCTTTCTCCACTTCTGCAAGCCTCAACTCTCCTGTTTCTATATTTAAATCTTCCTGAGCAGACGGTATATCCTCTTCTGGTGGTATTGGTCTATTAAGAACTGTCTCAATAAGCTACCTAGTAAAGTAGTTGCTGCCTCTTCCATTGAGAGTTTCAAGCATAGGCTAGATAAGCATATGACAAATAAGGGGTGGCTATAGAAAAAAGAAAATCTTGTAGCCAATACTAATTCATAATTTTTCCTTTTCAGGTTAAGCTATGATAGTCTCTATTCTCCTTTCACACTTTCCTGTAAAATGTCCACACTAGTGTGGTGCTCTTTCTGACTTTTTCCTGCCGGCTTCGGCTGGTGGGTTTGGAGGGCGGGGAAGAGCCTTCTTCTTTGCTATCCTTATCTCATTCTAGTAGTTCAGTTACTCTTCTAGGAGCTGCCTAGCATGGGCCAACCGGCCTACTACAGTTATCCTCTCTTCTCATGTTCTTATGTTCGAAAGCGTTAACAATGTAAGGTATTTCACCATCAAAATTAATCTAGAGGTAATTTTTAAACATTTTTTTACTAAACATAATAAACTGATATTAATTTATGGATCCATTCGCCAAGTAAAAGAATTTCGTAACAAACAAAACGAACGAGTGATTTTGTGGTAAAAGTTTCAAAATCACGCGTTCGTTTCAGCCTTTTGCTTTATAAAATTCATCAATATAATTACTCATTTTAGCATCATTTGGCATATGCATCAAAAAATTAATTGTAATTTAGTTTATTTAGTGACCAATGTGTTTAAAAATTACCTCTGTGAATAATTTTGTTAGCGAAAAAGAAAAATAATTAACTTCCTAACGCTTTCGAACGTCCCGCAGGTTTATTTACATTCCCGTGTCGGTGTGTGTGGTGAGGTGGTCCAGAATTATCGCGTTTTTCGTTAATTATTCGGTAGGTATGGAGGCTGACAGTGATTCTTCGTGACTAAGATGAACCTGTGCAATAGATGTTACAAACTGGGGCCGCTAGGGTGAGTATTTGGTGAGATATTTCGAATTTAAATGTCATCACTCCCGCCATTTGTCACTGGCTTTACCTGAATCCCTGTCCGCTGCAAGGCTTTTATATCTGTTAACACACACACACACACACACACAGGCAGAGCACAATACTTTATTATTGTTATATGTTGTAGCTCTCTCTCTCTCTCTCTTACAAATTGCGTTAACAGTATTGAATTATGATTAAATTCTCACTTCTGCTCGAGGTAAGACAATGATTGACAGGAGACAGCTACTCTCTCTCTCTCTCTCTCTCTCTCTCTCTATCACAACATATATATTCTTTTAATTTTTATCTCAGTACTCAACACCACACAAGTTTTCCTATCACCTCATCCTCAGCGATTTATTTCCCATCTTCCATCTTCACTAACCCCTCAAATAACCCCCTCTCTCGCCCCCCCCCCCAGGCCCCACGGGGTTCTCAGAGCTGGAGACGCAAGCAGTGAGGGATTATATCAATGAATTACAAAGTACAAGGAATTTGACAGCTTTCTTCACCATCCACTCATACCTTCAGCTGTGGCTGTATGCGTATGGCTGGAGTGGAGAGTCGGTGCCGGAGGAGCCTGAAGTGGTACGTACACAGAATTACGTACATGGATATATACGTACATACATGCATAATATATACACATACACACTGCCTCTAACAATACCTTAGTGGACACACACACACACACACACACACACTACCTCACAAACAGTACCTCAGTGGACACACACACACACACACACACACACACACGTACATACATACATACATACACACTACATTATTACTGGCCACTTTACCTCATAATTCGGCCAGGAAGATATCAGCTCCCAAACGGTTGAGATTTGGACTCATGTTGGTGCTTTGTTGATAGATAAATAGATAGACAGATAGATAGATAGAGCAACAATGGTCCATTACTTAACATTCTGAGCTTGCACGTGTAGGGAAAAGATTTGTATATATTAAAATTATGTGAGAGGGAGAGGGAGGCCGAGGATGAGATGGAGCGATGGAGCGGAGAGGTATATGAGAGAGGGGGGGGCGGTTTGGTGTGAGCTGGGAGCAGGGCAGTGAAATGGCGTTGGACAGGGCGACATGGAGGCGATTTGTTTGTGGCCACCCCTTACTGGATCTAGGCGTCTGGCAATAGATGGATGGAAAATGATGTGTGTTATTGGCTCTCGTGCTGTCGATAGGCGATGAATGAAGGCTCCTGTGTGTATATTTGATTTTTCTTCTTTTTTTCAGAGTCGTGTTGCTCAGATTGGAGTTAACGCGACTGAGTCAGTACACAACACACAGTATAGGGTTGGTTCCTTCTACAACCTTGTACGTAAGTAGTGGTAGTAGTAGTAGTAGCAGTGGTAGTAGTAGTGGTAGTGGTGGTGGTGGTAGTAGTGGTAGTGGTAGTGGTGGTGGTGGTAGTAGTGGTAGTGGTGGTGGTGGTGGTGGTAGTAGTGGTAGTGGTAGTGGTGGTGGTGGTAGTAGTGGTAGTGGTAGTGGTGGTGGTGGTAGTAGTAGTAGTAAAAAAGTATATATAATAATAATAATAGTAATAATAATAGTAATAATAATAATAATAAAAAAAGTAGGAGCATCGTTGTAGATCTTAGTACTAACATAATGATAACAATAATAAAAATGATAATAATAATAATAATAATAATAATAATAATAATACGATAATAATAATAATAATAATAATAATAATAATATTATTATTATTATTATTATTATTATCTGTCTATCTCCCTATCTATCTATATCAGTAAATCTATCCTTCAATCAATCTATGCCCAGTTTTCTACTTTTGTCTATCTATCCATCAATCCATCTATCTATCTGTCTGTCTATCTATCTATATATCTATCAGTCTATCTATCTACCTATCCATCCATCAATCCATCCATCTATCTATCTATATATCTATCAATCTATCTATCTATCCATCCATCAATCCATCTATCAATCAATCTATCTATCTATCAATCTATCTATCTATCCATCTGTCTGTTTATCTATCCATCAGTCTATCTATCAATCCGTATCTACCAGTAAATCTATCCATCCATCTATCATTCTATGTATACCCATTTCTGTATGTGTCTGTCTGTCTGTATATCTATCTATCAAACCATCTGTCTATCTGTTTATCAGTTAATCTATCCATCAATCACCTATACCCAGATTTCTACACATCTCTGTCTGTTCATCAGTCCATCAATCCGTCTATCTACTCATCCACCTATCTGTCTATCTATCTATCCATCTATCTGCCAGTAAATATATCAATCCGTCAATCTATCTATCAGCCCACTTCTTCACGTGTCTTTATCTATCTTTATGTATGTATCTATCTATCTGTCTATCTGCCAGTAAATATATCTATCCGTCAATCTATCTGTCAGCCCACTTCTTCACGTGTCTTTATCTATCTTTATGTATGTATCTATCTATCTGTCTATCTGCCAGTAAATATATCTATCCGTCAATCTATCTGTCAGGCCACTTATTCACGTGTCTTTATCTATCTTTATGTATCTGTCTATCTATATATCTATCTGTCTATCTGCCAGTAAATATATCCATCCGTCAATCTATCTATCACCCAGTTTTTCACGTGTCGTTATCTATCTTTATCTATCTATCTGTCTATCTGCCAGTAAATATATCTATTCGTCAATCTATCTGTCAGGCCACTTCTTCACGTGTCTTTCTGTTTATTGATATGTATGTATGTATCTATCTATCAGACCCAGTGTTCGGCCTGCCGATAGATTGGAGTTACAGCAGAGGCGTAATCTATTCCTACGTTCTGGTGCTACGGGATAAGGGCGAATATGGCTTCCTCTTGCCCCTCACCCAAATCGTCCCTACTGGGGAAGAAACCTGGGCAGGCCTGATCGCCGCTGTTATGGCCATTTAGAGAGAGAGAGAGAGAGAGAGAGAGAGAGAGAGAGAAAGAGAGAGAGCGAGAGAGAGAGAGAGAGAGAGAGAGAGAGAGAGAGAGAGAGAGAGAGAGAGAGAAAGAGAGAGAGCGAGAGAGAGAGACAGGGAGAACACTAAACAATAAAAACTATATATATATTGTCAAGTCTCGCTACTAACATTCCATGTCTTGTTAATCTCAATAAATCTAACATGTAACACTAACCTGTCACTATCCTCTAACATCATCTAAGAAATAACATCTAATATCTAACAGTAAAGCATCACCTAACATCATCTGAACCATCAAACATCAAAGTCTAAGCATCTAATCTAACAAACATCAAACTAACACTGTCGCTATCATCTAACATTATCAGTAATCTAACGTCTAACACTTATTATCCCATCACTATCACCTAACATCATCAAACTTATCCATCAGTAACATCTAACTAAGCTATTACTATAATCTGCTCCTCAAACATCATCTGGAATCTAACATCTAACACTTACTAACCCATCACTATCATCTAACATCATCTAACATCGTCACACCTATAATTAACCTCAAAATAGATTATGCGTGGGAATCAAATCTCTATACAGGTATGCTGATTACCTGCTTTTCCTAATCAAGAGGTCTCACCTGTATGGGATCCTCGTCGCATCCCCCGGGCTCCTATGACCCGTTTAGCTTTGAGAGAGAGAGAGAGAGAGAGAGAGAGAGAGAGAGAGAGAGAGAGAGAGAGAGGGAAGGATAAATAGGCGAAGAGGCAGAGGAAGAGAGAATAGAAATGAGAGTAAGATGGAGGAAAATAAAAGAGCTAGGGAAGGAGATGGAAAGAGTGAGAAACAGAGAAGGCAAGATAAAGAAGAAATAAAGAGAGGGAAAGAGAAATACAAGAAACAGAAAATATAGAACAGAAATCCAAGTGCGTTAAAACGTCGACTCAGTGCTTCAAAATTTGATGATGATAATAATAATAATAATAATAATAAGACTGTAGCTGCCATAGCCAGTCCCTGCTGTGCACCTCTGCTAACAATGTTGTCTGACACAAGTTAGCTTTTTTGTACAAACTCCAAACCCGTTGGTCTACCTGCACCACAAACTATACACACCTGCTGCACGACCACACAAACTATACACACCTGCTGCACGACCACACAGACTATACACACTTGCTGCACGACCACACAAACTATACACACCTGCTGCAAGACCACACAGACTATACACACCTGCTGCACGACCACACAAACTATACACACCTGCTGCACGACCACACAAACTATACACACCTGCTGCACGACCACACAAATATACACACCTGCTGCACGACCACACAAACTATACACACCTGCTGCACGACCACACAAACTATACACACCTGTGCACGACCACACAAACTATGCACACCTGGTGCAGGACTAGACAACACCTGTAGGACCAACAAGTGCCTCACTTAGGTGTTGGTCTGTCCTGTATGTAAGACCAATTGTATGTAGGACCAATTGTATGTAAGACTAGTTGTATGTAAGACCAATTGTATGTAAGACCAGTTGTATGTAAGACCAATTGTATGTAAGACCAATTGAAAAGTGTGGCAATGTGGCGGGTCCCAAACATCCTAAGGTGACGCATCAATCACCTTCACATTCGTACATATTCGTGTATTTATATGTATTGCTTTGGGGTAAATTGAGGTAGGAAATTCATGATCTGTTGACATTTTTAGACCTATGACCTTGAATAGTAGGTCAAGGTCACTGAAACAGGGTCAGTGTAATGGGGTCAGGTGCTGTTCATCCACATTAAGTATGGTGAAAATAGGAGACGAAAAGTGACGGAACAATAATCATCATCATCATCATCACCATCCGGACCTCCTTTCCACCCAAGGACAGGGTGAGGAGTAGCAATGTCCAGACAGCCCAAAATTGCCCAATCCAATAGGCCACGCTTCCATTCACTCATCATTCAAGCCCCCGGAATCCTGGTTCTATCGGATACGCCAAAAACATTCACCACGTTCTGTAGCTTCACATATCGTATCCGACAGAGTCAATCTAGACACTGCCACGTTAAAAAGGGGTGCCAAAAATCCCTGATCATGCATATCTCCTCACAGAATTCTTCCAGCCAGCTCGATCTCCTGTCAGTTCCCTAGCCTCACAGACTTCCAAATCTCTCTTCCTCACACATTCATCCACCAATTGCTTTAACGTCCTGTATTTCAAAAGTTTTCGAGTCAATTCTTAATAGAAAAATTTTAAGGCATCTTTCCTATCACAACCTTCTTTCCGATCGTCAGTATGGGTTCCGTCAGGGACGCTCCACTGACGATCTTCTCACCTACCTTTCAGACTCCTGGTCATCCTCCTTTCGGGACTTTGGCGAAAGCTTTGCCATTGCACTTGACATCTCAAAGGCTTTCGATCGAGTCTGGCATAAATCTTTAATTTCCAAACTGCCCTCCTACGGTTTCTATCCTTCTATCTGTGCCTTCATCCCTAGCTTCCTTTCTGGTCGTTCTATAGCCGCTGTTGTAGACGGCCATCGTTCTTCTCCTAGATCTATCAACAGTGGTGTTCCTCAGGGCTCTGTCCTATCACCAACTCTCTTCCTTTTATTCATCAATGATCTTCTAAGTTGTACATCTAACCCTATCCACTCAT
The DNA here is from genome assembly GCF_032717465.1 of Coenobita brevimanus. Lineage (NCBI taxonomy): Eukaryota > Metazoa > Arthropoda > Malacostraca > Decapoda > Coenobitidae > Coenobita > Coenobita brevimanus. Next base: position 1,263,315 of record NC_136964.1, read on the forward strand.
ACGCTGATGACTCTACCCTTCACCTTTCCATTCGGTTCCCTAACGCCCATCTCAACAGTTACTTCAAGAAACAAGGGATGAGGCTATGGCGCACCTAATGTCTGACTTAGCTCATATCTCTGACTGGGGTAAAAATAATATGGTTGTCTTTAATGCATCTAAGACTCAGTTCTTACACCTATCAACCCGACAAAATCTTCCACAGGTATACCCACTAATGTTTAATAATATTCAGCTTAATCCTGCATCATCCTTGAACATGCTTGGGGTTTCATTTACTTGGGACTTGTCTTGGAAAGATCATATTACATCTCTTGTGAAATCTGCTTCCAAGAGATTGGATGTGCTAAGCCGACTCCGCTCTTTCTTTACCCCTGCACAATTGTTGACTCTATACAGGGGTTTTATCCGCCAATGTGTGGAGTACAACTCTCATGTGTGGGGAGGCTCTCCACATACAGCTCTTCTCAATAGGGTGGAGTCAAAGGCTTTTCGTCTCATTAACTCTCCTCCTCTTACTGACTCCCTTCAACCTCTGTCTCTTCGCCGCACTGTTGCATCTTTATCTCTTTTCTATCGCTACTTTAATGGTCACTGCTCCTCTGAACTGTCTGCTTGCATTCCTCCACCTCTACGACGGGCACGTAGCACCCGTCTGGCAGCAAACTCTCATCCCTTTTCTGTCCAACTCTCTAATGCAGGAGTTAACCGTTACTCCCAGTCTTTCATTTATGCAACAGGTCAACTCTGGAACTGTATCCCTCTGTCTGTATTTCCTGCTGCCTATGATCTCCAGTCTTTCAAACGTAGTGTGTCCAGGCATCTTAAAATGATCGGATCTTGAATTTGGCTCTCTATTGTATTTTGTTTTTCTCTTGGAGGGAACTGTTTTCGCGGGCTCATGGCCTTTGGTTCCTTCTTCCTCGCATAAAAAAAAAAAAAAACATCTCTCCACCTTCTCCTTGGCCTACCTCGCCTCCTCCCTCCTTCGAATTCGCTTAATAATAATAATAATACCACCACTACAACGACAATCACAGCTCCACCACCACCACCACTACTACTACTACTACTACTACTACTACTACTACTACTTCTCTCCTGGTAGTGGTAATAGGAAATTCATTGTAGTCAGGATGCAACATAGTCACCCTCTAAAATATGCAGATAAAAAGGCGGAGAGAAAAGTGGATGACAGCAACAAGCACACTCAAAAATGTGTGTGTGTGTGTGTGTGTGTGTGTGTGTGTGTGTGTGTGTGTGTGTGTGTGTGTGTGTGTGAGGCCAGGTGTTAAACAATATGGATAGACAGATAAATAGATATAGGTGTATACAAGGACAGATATATGAGTGCATAGATAGATATAGATAGATGGGTAGATAGACAGATATTGATAGATGGAGGCTGGATAGATTAATAGATACATAAATACGTAAACAGGTAGATAGCTAGACAGGTTGTTAAATAGATAGATAGACAAACGGATATATAGGCAGATAGATACACAGATAGATATACTGAGAGAAGCTTGTCCAGTCATTTCTTGCTTGGTTAGGTGCGTTCTCTCTCTCTCTCTCTCTCTCTCTCTCTCTCTCTCTCTCTCTCAGAAAAAGTCAATGAACTCCTAAATGGCCCAGTTGTGTTTTTCATTGTCTCCTGCACAGACTGAATTTGCTTTTTTTTTTTTTTTTTTTTTTTTTTTTAGAGAGAGAGAGAGAGAGAGAGAGAGAGAGAGAGAGAGAGAGAGAGAGAGAGAGAGAATGTATCCATCCATTCATCCATCCATCCATCCATTAATACATACATACATACATACATTAATACATACATAAAACATACATACCTTCATACATAAATACATACATAGGTTATTTGCACACACGCACATTACGTATAAAAACTGCAGACCTAATCATGCTTATGTTAAGGAACACTGTTATATTAACCACAGGACCGACCACAGACCGTCCTTATCATCACCACTGGACCTTCCCTACATCACATCACCATGATAATACAACCCATTGTAGTCATTCGTGGGATCACTACAGCTGTTTGGGAAAAATAACAGTGCACGGCATGCTTACAACATACTAAAATACACATGTGACGTTTCACATAAGCATGATTAGGTCTGCAGTTTTTATACGTAATGTTAGAAACACTACACACCTGTGTTGTTGCTGTTGTATTTATAATTATTATTATCGCCCGCCTTTAGAATGTGGGGCGATAATGTAATTGCCTGCATCTGTGTGTGTGTGTGTGTGTGTGTGTGTGTGTGTGTGTGTGTGTGTGTGTGTGTGTGTGTGTGTGTGTGTGTGTGTGTGTGTGTGTATGTGTGAGTGTGTGTGTGTGTGTGTGTGTGTGTGTGTGTGTGTGTGTGTGTGTGTGTGTGTGTGTGTGTCCATTATATCTCATGAACGACTTGAGTTATCAACATGAAACCTTCAGGGTATCAAGACATGGCCAAAATCTTGGACGAGTTTGAAAATGGGCACTCAGGGTCAACGTCAGGTCACCAAAATGGCTGCCAAGGTGAAACAGTTCTTATCGCCCTCCTTTAGCACCATTCTATCTAATGAACGGCTTGAGCTATCAACATGAAACCTTCAGGATATCAAGATAAAGCCTAAATGTTAGACTTGGCCAACAGCATGTTCTGGCAAGCGATTAGCATTCGGCTCCCGAATGCCTTTCTTTCATTATTAATGCATACCACGTATATTCACCGGTAAAGGGTGGACAACAGGCCTGGTGGCCCCGGGATGAGGGGAGGGGTTGTGTGGTGTCGGAGTGGGGGAGGAGTGGAGTCAATGGTAGCTGGGAAAGAGGGGGTGTAACTGGGGCAGCAGTAGGAGGGGGGAGGTAAGTGATGAGTTGTCGGCGGTGGGACAGGGAATATGTGGTTATCAGATACACAGACATAAGGACAATCAAATTTATTATTATACAGATTAATAGTGGATTATCAGCAGGAGTAGCAGTTGTGGTATTGTGAGGGAAATTAGACAGTCAGTGGGAAAAGGGGGGTTAGTAGTGGCAGTGTCAATAATGGTAATAACAGATTCAGCAGTCTTGTGCTAACATTATTTGTGTGGAAGTGATGATGTGACGAATACTGTAATACAGTAGGCGTTATAGGACCGGATGACTAGAAACCCCCTAAGGAATATGACGGCACGCAGTAAGAGGATACCGGAAAGTAACATCAATAGAAGAGACAGAGACTGAAGGAAAATAATGCACGTATGAGGTGAAGCAACAGTAAAGGCCTGGATAACAAGGCGGATGAGGATACCACAACTGTATCTTCGTTGTCTCATAATATTTTCTGTTGTTTTCTAATTTGGTGAATGCTCTCCGCTGCCCATCACAGTGTGGTTTATTCGTCCACATAAAATAATTTTAACATTTGTAACCTTCCCCACAGCTACTGTGGGAATCACCATTAAAATCACAATCATTCTATATTATACCTTTAGACAATCCAGGAATAACATAGTCACAAAAATTATCGCTGACCAGTCGCAGCTTATATATAACTGGTTCGGTGCTTTATATGTATGATGAGGATCCGAAACAGATGAGTCGTGTCTAGACCAGTTTCACAGGACTCCATGATAACATAGTAGCCTATGTTATAATACATGCTATGTATGTCACGAACGCAAAATGTTTTGCAGGTGAACAGCATGTAAATGTTTCGAATCCAGTTTCATTAAGTTTCTCACCATTCGCCTCATAGCTCAGACCAAACTACCACTCTCAGTTATTCGTTCGCCTGCCCTCACTCCAACCCTGGGGTGGGATGTTCGAAAGCTCGTAACGGCCGCTAAGATCATCGTAGCGGGTACGATAATCATAGCGCGCTCGTAAACCACTAAGGGGTATGTTCAAACAAATTTTACGATCCTCCATCCGCCATATTTGCTCGTAGCGTTACGATTTCTGACAAGCACCCTTAAGCTGATCGTAGTGTCGCATAGTGGATGTTTCTCTAATAAACAAACCGAATCATGTGATGCTAAGTTTGTTTATTTACCCTTTTCTGTGAACGAAGATGGAGTTACAAGTGGTTTTACAGGTAGAACTGGCATTACGAAGAGCGATGAGATTTGAGAGGAACTACAGAGACATAATGGATCCATCTGCTTACAGTGGCGAACATCTGTTGAGATATTATAGGTTTCTCAGACAAGAACTCCTTCACTGGTGTGCAAGAGTTGAACCACTAGTTGGACCAGCGACAAGAAGATCCCGTGCTGTGCCATGTCAATTGCAGGTGTTAATGACATTCAGATTTTATGCAAATGGCTCATTTCAGAGTGTGTTGGCAGACACATTAGGCTTAACACAGGGACGTGTGAGCAGAATAATTAAGAGTGGCACACGTGTTGTACAGAAAATCTCTTAATTAAGGAAGTTACGATGCCAAGAGGTAAGCAAAGAGGGGGAATTTTTCGTTTCTACTGCTTGCATCTGTAAATGGAGAAATGGCGTTCCCCCGAGCTGGACCCTATTTTGGATCATATAGCCCCGCTAGGTTACAGGAGCGCCCTACCACTCCCGGCACGTCAGTCCCGGGCGAGGCTCGAACTCGCAATCCCCCGATTACGAGCTCGATGCTTTACCAGTGAGCTATCGTGCCCCCTTACATCTGTAAAAATGCAGACCGATGCACTGTTCATTAAAACATGGTTTAAGTCTGTGGGAGTTGTAATGATACAGTCTGAAGCCAATGATATACTGTATAGTTTATTCAGGTAAAAGGGTCTCAGTTTGGATCTCCATATTTTCAAAATCATCACTACGTTTTGTTAATATGATGTGGATCTTTCACCCACACTATAGTTATACCCAAGGTGATGTGATTGTTCTTCAGCACTGTCTGTCTGTCGAGCCAACCCTGTATTAACGCCATCATCTCATGTGTAAAATTTGCTCGACGAATTCGTTTGGTAGGGGACTCGTCACTTGTCATGTCTTGTATGTCTTGGGATGAATATCGTACTTGTTTGAGTGATGTAATGGCGCGCTTGGATAAGTGTATTTAACATTTTGGAACTCCATTTTGATTGGCCCACAATCTTTCAAGGTTTATGAAATCTTCTTCTGATTGGCTCAGCGACTATTAGCTGGGTTGCATTATGAACGATAGGAACGGAACGGAACGGGTTTTACGATCGCATCATCGTGAGCTACGAGCGTTGCCGCGAGCGTTAGAAGATACACCTTAGCGGTTGTCGTAGCTCACGATCAAAGATGGCCGCTACGAGCGCGTTACGATGATCATAGCGGCGTCTGGCAACGATCTTTTGAACATCCCAGCCCTGACTTCCACTTCCTGCCACCGAAGGGGGTACAGAAACTTTGGTGCGTGGGTGTACACTTTGGGTGCTGGAGCTGTCAATGGGGGGCGGAGAGAAGCAGGCTATGTGCATCGACTGTGGAACCCATGCTAGGGAGTATCTTTTTTTGTCTCTAGTATCTTTTCTTTTCTTTTCTTTCTTTTTTTTTTTTTTTACTAATTTCCGCCTTTCTTGTAAAATTTCCCTGAAGTATATTTATCAGTGAGGCTGCAGGTGGATCTCTCTCTCTCTCTCTCTCTCTCTCTCTCTCTCTCTCTCTCTCTCTGTTTATATTTGTTTTTCTTTGTTTATCTGTTTCTTTCATGTCTTCGTATGATTAATTTCTGACCCTTATAAAATTTTCCTCACATATCTATCTCTGTTTACCCTTGTCTTTATCTACCTGGCTATTAAGCTGTGTGTGTGTGTGTGTGTGTGTGTGTGTGTGTGTGTGTGTGTGTGTGTGTGTGTGTGTGTGTGTGTTTGTTGGTTTATTATTCTTTTTTTTCCAATTTTAGTCTGACCTTGGCCATGATTTGATTCTCTCTCTCTCTCTCTCTCTCTCTCTCTCTCTCTCTCTCTCTCTCATGCACAGACACACACACGTCCATCCATCCATCCACCCACCCTTCCCCACACCACCACCACCACCATCACCACCTTCTCTCTCTCTCTCTCTCTCTCTCTCTCTCTCTCTCTCTCACTCTCTCACACACACACACACACACACACACACACACACACACACATGTCAGGACTCCATAATATAATAATACAACTCATAGACAACTAGACAGTTAGGTAGATAGACAGATAGATAGAAGCACCAAGCCAGGGTGTAAGATAGGTAGTGTATCAGCAAGAATCAAGCAAAAGGAAATTAGCTTGCAACTCTTAAAGTGAAGGAATGCTGGTCCTGCACCGGAAGCTGTACATACAGTACACACAGACATACAGTGTTCAAGATGTTTCCACGACAGTATAGCACACGTGACACGACCCCTGTTAAACGAGAATGTAGCAATCAGAGCTGAGAAAGAGGCTGGCCATAGAACCGGCAGGTAGTGGAGAGATCAAATAAGAAGAGGGGTCCAACTAGACTTTCCTCACTCAGGTTACTCATCGCTACTCAGTTACTCACCACAGCTACAAGTGTGGGAAGCCGACGTCACCATGTGTATCTGCTGAGACGACATCACCATGCCTGTTTGCTGAGACAATGCCACGCCAGTCAACGTGTGACTGACACCAGGCACTTCTCACCCACTACTCATTACTCATTATTCACATAGCTCCTACTCATACTCATTTATTTCCACAGTATTGAGTGGGAATTCGACGTTCTATGATGAGGTTCGCCTGTGAGTACAGCTGTTTAACACTACATTCATCAGGCCATGGAATTTCCTGAGTAATATCGTCCATCAACACAGCCCTAGAATTATCGAGAGGAGATCTTTATTAAACTCTGCATTTATCTTCCGAGATCGACAGCTGCTTCGACTCGCCTCTCCGTGTGGCATCTGTATCAAGTGGGTGAAATTATACATGCAAATTTCTTCTCAGTGCTTTAAATTTTATATATATACACTTATACACTCACTATCATTTATTACAACTCATTTACTCATCTATTTAGTTAGGACATAAACAAAAGACGTATTTCATAACACCATACCTTAGCAACATGAATTCTTTTTAACTGAGTGATATGACAGGAATATTTTCACCTCCACCCGTGTTAGTACCAAATGATACACAGTTAGCAGCCACTGTGGATACACAATTAGGAGAGCACCAGGGCAACACACCCACCCTATAAAATTCACCGCAAACTAAAGATAAAGAAACTAATACCTCAGTTCTAGATGATAATGATGATGATTGGCAAACCCCCTTTGATGTAACGAGTGAGAACTTTGTCTCTGACTTGCATACCTATGAAAATATACTTAACAGAGTTCATCGTTCAGGGAACACCTATTCCACTATTCCCTCACACAACGATAAACAAGTCCAAGTTAAATTAACAGAGCAACCAGTGAAGATGAATACCACAGATCAAACATCCCCAACTAATGTTTACGTCAACCATGAGGATAAAACTGCCCCGAAATTCTCTGGCACAGAAAAAGACCATATTGATGTCATTTCACTGGTTAATCAATGCGAACAGATCTTCGTAAAAAGGCACATTACAGATGAACAAGAGAAAATTGCTATTTTTTCCTCTTGGATTAGTTAGGAAAGATGTCTGGCAGGAAATTTGATTAGGTCATACAAGCTTCTCGGAGCTAAGACATAATTATGATGAATTTAAAACGGAATTTTTGAAGAAATTTTCTGGAGGTATGAACTTCTTGCCAGGTATAATCCCAGAATTACATAAGATTGTAGATCTTGTAAGGGAGCACACTACAAATCATGTGCTCAGTGAAATAACTGCCGATGTCTCCACGATCAAAAGGACATTATTAGCTACCTTAGAAAACTCAAACTGGATAACAGGAGATGGAAAGATGTCCCCAGACCTCGTCGTGGACATCAATGGTTATGTAGATGCTTTGTGTAAATTACGTGATAGGACCCTTAAGATCGCCAAGATGATGACGTACACCCCAGGCATGTGCTTACTAGACTTAATGAACGAGGTAGAGATGCAGTGTAGCAAAGCAGGGTTGATCGAACACAATCACATTCTAGCAGAATAAGAGTGCCTGAGACAGTATCAGCTGTGAAAACAGCTACAACTACCCCAAACAGAGAACAAAATCGATCGCGACCCGAAAGCAGGCAGAGCAAACAACCAAACGCGTCGAGACTACGATCACAAACACCAGGCTACAGGCAGTTTCGTAAGTTTCCACGCAGTCCAAGCAGATCTCGCGCCACAGACACCACTAAATATGGGAAGTCACCTCGTAGATCACAGTCAAGAGATAGGTCCATTCTATGTCATTATTGTGCAAAACCAGGACACACTAGGAATGAATGCATTTTCAAAACAAAAGAGGATAGACAAAAGACACAAGGATTTGGTCCGTTCTGTAGACATCATCAGTGCCAAGGGTGCTGGACCAGTAACTGGAAAACAGTAGAAAAATTAGTGTCTATGTTCAAATCGGGGGAAGACCAAGTCACGACAAAAAACGAACAAACGTAAAGAAAAGCAAGTCTAAAATTCACATAGGAGGCATGTTGGGAAATGAGTGTATCTTGATACCAGCTGTATGTGAGGATCAAAACGTTTCCTTATTTTTAGACACAGACTCTCCAGTGAACTTAATAACACAAAAAGAAATAAACAGAATTTTTAAAAATAAGAAGAAAGTAACTTTTCTGGAAGAATCTGATTTAGATTTATATACAGTAGATGGAAAACAAGTCATCAGTAAAAGGTATGATAAGGTTAAACATCAGTTTCACAGAGACTACAAGACCAATCTCTGCATTTTTCTATATCGTTGAAAACTTAGCAATTAAAGCTCATATGTTACTGGGCTTAAGATGCATGAGAGCAGAGAAAATAACTTTACTCCCACAAATGAATGGAATAGACTTTGACAATGAATTCATAAAGGAAATACCATCAAAGCCCTCACCGATTAGTAAAAGAGAACCAAAAAGAATTGGTAATGTTAAAAGCTTAAACAAACATACACAAACAGATGAGTGTATAGATCCACTCCCCCCCCCCCAGCCTCCAGGATTAGGAACCCAGGTAACAGTACTGATTTATCAGTTTTTCCCGCCCATCTCACCAATGATTTAGTTATACCACCTAACTCCTATATGAAAGTTACCATAAAGAGTAAGTTACGGAATAGTACTGTTCTTGTCTTAGAAGAATTATGTAAAGTAAAAGGATTGTCAGTAGAAAACGCATTATGTCAGATGAACGACGATGGGCAAACTCAGATATTTCTAATTAATCACATGAATGGGGAAGTACAGTTGAAAAAGGGAACTTGCATAGTTAGTATTGAAAAATGTCCCGCCCCTGTGAAGGAAATAGTTATAGCTGGAGTGACAAGTGAGATAAAATCTACGGATAGAGAAAGCATAAAAGAGAATTTAATTCACTCAGGTGAATTTGATGAAGAAAATGATTTGTTAACCCTGTTGGAAACACACAGGGACACCGTAGCATTACCTGGAGAACAATTAGGGTGTACTAACCTGATTAATCACAAGATTAATGTGCACCCAGAATTACCACCAATTTTCGTACCTGCCTACCGAATCCCACAATCTCAGCATACACTCGCAAACCAGTATGTCGATGAAATGATAAAATTTGGAATTATTGAGCCATCAGTCTCTCCGTGGAATGCCCCATTATTCCTCGAGCCCAAACGAAATGGAGAAATGCGTGCGGTAGTAGATTACCGTAAACTAAACAATCACTCAGTCCCAGACAGATTTCCCATGCCATTGCTAAGCGACATCCTACAGAATATTGGACCAGAAAATAAATATATTTTCCACGATCGATCTGCTAAGTGGATATTATCAAATTTCTGTAGAACAGGAGTAATGTAAATACATTGCCTTTTCCACAAATAGAGGACACTATCAATATAGAAGGATGCCCATGGGACTGAGGACAGCCCCGGCCACATTCCAGCGTCTTATGAATTATGTATTGTCCGGAATTTTAGGACAAGGAATATTTGTTTATCTTGACGATATTATCATCGCAACAAAAGATATCACAGAACATCGCCAGAAATTGGACCTACTCTTACAAAAGCTTGGTGATGCTTGTTTAAAAATTAAGCTTTCTAAATGCAAATTTTGCTTTAAGGAAATAAATTTCTTAGGGTACAGATTAAGTTCTAATGGTATTCACACCACTGATGACAAAATGCAGGCAGTGAGAGACTTTCCTGATCCCACTACGACTGACGAAGTTAGACAGTTTTTAGGTCTAGCTGGGTACTATAGGTCATTCTTACTACAATTCTCTCATATAGCCTTTCCTCTATTCCAACTACTCAAAAAAGATGCTATATTCCAATGGGAAGAAGAACAAAAACAAGCATTTAACAAATTAAAAATTAAACTAACAAATGCACCATGTTTGGCATATCAGGATTTCACAAAACCATTTATTATTTGTACAGATGCATCAGTTAAAGGATTAGGGGCTGTACTGATGCAAGAAGATAAAAGAGGACAGAATCAACTAATTGCATTTGCCAGCAGACAAATAAAAGGTGCAGAGAAAAATTATTCCACTACAGACTTAGAGGCACTTGCAGTGGTTTTTGCATTACAAAAGTTTCGAGATCTGGTATATGGTTACGAAATACGCTTATTCACCGACCATAAACCGCTAGTGGGTATGTTTAAAGAATAACTCCTCTCTGAGAAGAGAGCAAGATGACAATGTACAGTCGAAAACGACAATGAACATATTCATTATATACAAGGCAAAATGAATCTAGTAGCCGACGCATAATCTAGGAACCCAAACACAATTCAGGTTGCGGCATTAGATCTCAAAGGAAACATCCCAAACCACGATGATATCGCAAAAGCACAAAGACTTGACCCAACATGGTCTAAAGTTATATACAAGTTAGAAAGTGGAGATGACATACAATTACCCAAACTGCATGTACCACTCGAACAATTCACAATAATCAATAATACTTTATACAAGATCAACCCAGAACAACCAAAACGCCAAAGAAATAATAAACAATTGGTAGTACCAAATGACATGATACCCCAAGTATTACGAACGATACACGATAGCCCACATGCAGGACATCCTGGAAAAGATAGGACATTCAAACAAGCCCAGTTGTTATATTACTGGCCCTCATTACGAAAAAATATAAACATTCATATTCACAGATGCGAATCATGTGCAAAACACAAAGGATACCCAATTTCACCTGCATCAATGGGTAATTACCCTGTAGCACATCAACCATAGGACCTTGTCGCGGTTGATTTACTCAAGATGCCATTATCATAAAATAATAACCAATACCTATTCGTAGCAATGGATCATTTTTCCTGTTATGTCATTTTAGCTCCAATTAAAGACAAAACAGCAGAGACAGTAGCAAAGGCAATAACAGATAATGTAATATGTCGCTTTACTACCCCAAAGGTACTAATAAGTGATAATGGAGGAGAATTTAATTCTGATATCTTACAAGAAATATGTAAACAATACAACATCAAAAAGGTTAACGTTTTAGCCTATCACCCAGCATCTAATGGGTTAGTAGAGAGACAAAAAAAGTATTAGATGTTCTACGACACATTCTCAGTGAAAATTATGCAAGCTGGGATGATTGGATTCCCAGAGTAGAAGCCTCAATTAATGGATCTATAAATAAATCCACTGGTGACACTCCACATTTCATTATATATGGGACATATATAAAACTACCATATGAGCTCCGAGAAGGTCAAAATCTACCCATATACAATTACGATGATTACTCTAAACTCCGTTTACGTGAATTCCAGGACATACACAAAAGAGTCAAAAAACAATTGACGATGTCCAAGGAAGAAATGACGGAGGCATTTAATAAAAAGGCAAGAGATTCGCTTATCAGCTTAGGAGACATTGTTTATGGTATAATTCATACGAGAGACAATAAATTGTCCCCAAAATTTGAGAGCCCATACAGAGTAATTAACATAAAAGCAAACCAAAGTTTTAATTAGGTCACCGTCAAGTGGCGAAGAGAAACAAGTTCATATTGACCATTTAAAACGAGTTTCAAGGGAATTATCCAATAATTATACAGCCTCGGATACAACCGAACAAGCGAACGTAACCCATGAAACCAAGCAAGAAAACAACAATAATTATAAAAATAAATTAAGGTCATATACCAAACAATCAAACATAGGTGCAACTGTTCCAATAAAATCTACAGTACATCATTTACATGATTTAAATATCGATTTAAACTCCTTCTATAAATGAAATAACAAGCAAGTTACTGTTCTACGTTAGTCAACCGTAACGCACATCATCACTATCATCGACCACAGCATGACCATAGAAAATTAATAGATTTTTTTTGTGTGTCGGTAGGTAACGATGCAGGGACTTGTGCTATGGATTCTCCTCTACATAGCAAGAGGATATGCTCACTTAGACCCCCAACACATAGTACGGCAAGGATGCCTCATAGCTCCAACGGCCACGACATCAATTGTAAAAGATGTCATGAGTACTGAAATCAGTTTCGATTACTTATACGAATTACCTTCTTATCTAGAAAACATCGCGGGACCTTACATGCTGTTCACCTTTGCTCTGCGTATATTTTCACGTTTCAGCCTACTGAAACAGTCCCTTGTGAGATGGCTATCATAAGAAATCACAATATTCATAATCATTCAACTTCACTTTTGCTCCAGATAAGCTTGTACACTATCAACGCATCGGACACTCACAGTTTTTTATTTCACTCATAACACATTAGTTTACATAGTCTGTCTGTCCAGATATACCACCATCTCATACATCAGCCTCAGGATTATACATAGCACCAGACTCCTGTGCGGTATTTACACCATCCATGTCCACTTTATCCTCCATCAATCACTACGCCATCCTCAATCATACACACAAACATTTCCACCCACTGCCTGATATGGACTTAAACATGAGCACAAGTATTAAGTTGACTTCACCTAAGTTTGAAACTATGCAACTGATCAATGAAACAATGAAGCCCTGGGAAGATTTGAGTCTGAGTATGTTCAACCCATATTATGTGTATAGCCCAGCACCTACTGTCTTTATAATCTTCTGCATTGTATTTGGAGTAGTGCTGTTCGCAATGCACAGAATGCATGCAAGAATTGCAAATTTGGAGTCAGTATTTAGTGGGGGTAGAGTAAGCATCAAAGTTAACCCCCCTGAATGAAGTGTACATATTTTGTATATAGTATTAATTTTATATATATAAAAAAGAAGAAGAATGACACATGATATAGAAGTATACCAGTATCATTATCTCTATATGAAATATTAATAGCTCTTGCCATAATCTTAACTTTGAACTTTTTTTTTTTTTGCATATATGCATTTTACTATTATAAATACACATCTTACAAAATGTCATACAATAACCAATTTAACCATATTGCATTTGTTCAATTATGTATACAACTTGTTTAAAATGTAATATTACTGAATCACTGCAATATTAACATGAATAATATATCTATACAATATTATAATCAGTGTTATGTATTAATGGATTAGCATATGTCAATGATGATTTCTGTCAGAGGACCGCCAGCTCGCTTAACCGAGCGATGTCAGGACTCCATATTATAATAATACAAATATAAGATAGATAGACAGACAGATAGTGATAGATAGATAGACAGATCGATAGATAGATAGACAGAGAGATAGATAGAAGCACCAAGCCAGGGTGTGAGATATGTAGTGTATCAGTGAGAATCAACCAAAAGGAAATTAGCTTGCAACTCTTAATGTGAAGGAATGCTGGTCCTGCACCGGAAGCTTGAGAGAGAGAGAGAGAGAGAGAGAGAGAGAGAGAGAGAGAGAGAGAGAGGAATAAGGAAGAGGAAGGGAGCATAACAAGGAACACGAAGAGATTAGAGAGAGAGAGAGAGAGAGAGAGTCATTAGAGAAAACCTTCAAGAATTCCTCAAAAGAAATGATAAATATAGAAGGGTGTGGGAGAGAGGAAGAGAGGAAGGCCGAGGAAGAGATGGAGAGATGGAAAATGATAGACTGACTAGAAGCGTGTGTGAGTGAGGTGGAGGGGGAGACCGGTGGAGAGATGGAGAATGAGAGACTGACTAGGAGTGTATGTAAGTTGGAGGGGTAGAGGAGAAAGGGGAGACCGAGGATGAGATGGCGGGATGGATAATGAGAGACTGACTAGGAGTGTATGTAAGTTGGAGGGGTAGAGGAGAAAGGAGAGACCGAGGATGAGATGGCGGGATGGAGAATGAGAAACTGATTAGGAGTGTATGTAAGTTGGAGGGGTAGAGGAGAAAGGGGAGACCGAGGATGAGATGGCGGGATGGAGAATGAAAAACTGACTAGGAGTGTATGTAAGTTGGAGGGGTAGAGGAGAAAGGGGAGACCGAGGATGAGATGGCGGGATGGAGAATGAGAAACTGACTAGGACCGTGGATGTGAGTGAGGTGGAGGGGAAATCCAAGGATGGGATGGAGGGATGGAGGATGAGAGACTGACTAGATAGATAGACTGGAAAGTTGTCTGTCTGTCTGTCTGTCTTTCACACACACACACACACACACACACACACACACACACACACACACACACAAATATATACTGTGTTGATATGTTTGTGTGTGTGTGTGTCTGTGAGAGAGAGAGAGAGAGAGAGAGAGAGAGAGAGAGAGGTATGGAGAGGGGGGGTGAGATTTTTATACCTAAAGATAGGTTGAGAGGGCAATTAAGAGAGAAAAGAGAGTGAGAGAGAGAGAGAGAGAGAGAGAGAGAGAGAGAGAAAGTAAAAGACAATCTCACTCTCTCTCTCATTATATCTACCTATCTATCAGTCCAACCATGTATCTATTTTTCTATCTGTCTATTTAGCAATCCATCCATCTATCCATCAATTTATCTATCTATTTCTTCCATCCATCTATCCATCCATCCATCAATCAGAGTTAGATCTAATTATCAGTCTGTCTTTCCATTTATTTATATATATCTAACAGTGTATCTATCTATGTATCTATCTATTTATATATATGTGGCTGTTTGTCTGTCCGTCCGTCTGTCTATCTACCTACCCATCGTTTGTATGTACACTCGTGGTCATAAATAATCACCTATCCTCCTGTACCCCGTGCCTCAGACTGACTCCTTTATGCGCGGTACGTCACAGGGGAGTAAGAGGGGCTGAGAGGGAGGGGCCAGAGAAAGAGGGAAAGGTGGGGGGGGGGGACGAGTGATGGTGCGAGGGTGGAGTGAAGGAGGGGAGGAAGGGGAGGTAGAGGAGAGAGAATGAATTGCGAAATGGTGGTCACATTATTTGTTTATTGCTTTTCAATCAGAGCATGATATAAGAGAGTTAATATACGGTAGATGAAGCTGTGGTACACCTTGTATAGCGGCGTCAGATAACAAGCTTTAGATAGGTGGTGGTATCAAGGGCTGGCTCGTGAGAGAAATATACTGACGTGACAGATTAAATATTAGTGAGGAGCCAGGTATTTGTGTTTATCCGTGTATTTTGACTTCGGACACTGACTAGAATCTGGATGGCTTTGACTTCCATAATGTTTGTGTAAGAAACGTCCTCTACCATTACATGTGGGTAATATTTGGAACTACGATACATATGTTATGCAACCTCTGACATGGCTGTGTCCACAGTAAATACGATCATTGTCTCGGTATACACTCCCTCTCTTCAGTCACCATCATGTAAACTATTTTATGGCATCTCTATATGAAAAGGTTGTTTAAAATAATTGTGCATTAAAGGTAAATAAATTTTATGTCTGTGCACATGGGGACATATCATAACGATATCTCTCATTACCTGTTAGAATGAAAATAAACTCCTACCCAGACTCCAAAAATATATCTGTGTCAATATTTACCGACATTGTTCAAGCCAGAGCAACCAGGAAAGCCTTAGTAAGTAGTCCAGTGGCCTCCTGCCTCAATAACCTCTTGCAGTCTTCGTGGCAGCGAGGAAGCAGTGTTCTTGGTGGTTTGCTGATTTCGTCTGAACAGCTCCTACTTGTCCTTGGTGTGCTGGAGGAGGCGGGCCCGAGTCCTCTCGTTCTCTGGCTCCCACGCGTTGACAATCTGGGCCCGCACAGTTTCGATAGGATTGAGATCAGGAGATCGAGCTGGCCAAGGCAAGAGCTCACTCTGTCCACTCCTCTCCTCGAACCGGTGCATAACCACTGTGGTTTTGTAGATAGGACAGTTATCCTAGTACTGAAAGGGAAAGTAAGCGTGGATTAGGCAAAAACAATTTAAGTAAGTGCAAATTAAGAAAATGTTAGATTTAGTTTTACTAGTTTCACATCTGTGCAGATGGGGATCATCTCAACATATATCTCATACCTGCATGAAAACAATTTTCTCTGGATAAGGGAGAGACATCGCCCGGATGGTTGGTAGCATAACCTCTTGCAGTATTTCTAAATAAACCAGAGTTAAACCTCCCCTCACTGTCAGTCAACTCGCCCAGGCAATTGAGGTTAACCCAACCCCAGACATTTAGTGTTGTCCTCCCACTTCTTTCGTCGGTATATATATTTTTGCGCTCATAACGAGTGTTGTTTGGGCGCCAGCAGTGGAGGGCTTCATGATTGGTGGATGAAAATGTCTTCTCATCGCTGAAAATAGTACGGGCCCCAAAAATCTAAGTCTTTCACTACACAGTTTTGTGCAAACTCAAGCCTCTGCCTCAGATGCCTCTGTTCCAGCTTTCCCTTAGCAGCTGGAACGCGATGGTGACCGCCTGCATCGTGTAGACGGCGCCTGACCGTCCTGGCAGACACGTCCAGGTGGAGCTGCTCCCTCACAGCCACAGAGTTGGTGAAGGCGTTACGCACCACATTTGCGAGGATGTGAGCGTTGTCCTCTTCGCTCGTCTGTCTTGGTCTTCCTGGGCTATAATATGATGGTAAATTGAAAATAATAACTGAATAAGTAAGTATGTTAAGTAAAAAGATATATCAGATACTTAAGGAAACAGTAATATACACAAATAGGGAAGAAAATATGTAAATAGACTTCACAAAGCATAAAGTGTTAGTTAAATTGGAAGATAAGCACAGCAGGTAACAAAAACAAATGCACAAACGTACTCGCATAAATGAATATGTAAAACAAAAAAAAATTTATGTAAATAAACAGCTGCAGGGAGAGAGAAACGAAAGAATAACAATATACTGTCTACCATAAGTCTGATTCAATATATCTGAAACAATGTAATAATTACGTGATATCTTACCCCATGGGGATAGGGGGGTTTCAAGAATACTCCCCCCAGTATCCCTGCTTGTCGTAAGAGGCGACTAAGAGGGTTGGGGGTGGGTTAGTGCCCCACCCCGTAAAAAGAACTAACTAAACAAGCGAATAAAGTGCCTCGGACCAGGACGGACCATATGTTGACGACTAAGTAACGGACAAAGGACATTCTGAGGGTGGGGACGTGGAATGTGAGAGGAGTAAATGATGAAGTGAGAGAGATCGTTCAGATGCTTGAGGATGCAAGAGTGTACATATGTGGACTGACTGAAACTAAATGGGAAGGTGAATGGGTGAGAGAATGGGAATACGGTTTAGGAATATGTGCGGATGTTAATGAGAATGAGAGGGCAAGAGAGGGAGTATGTCTGATGATAAGCGAGAGGTGGAAGGAGAACATAAGAGTATGGAACAGTGTGTGCAAGGACTGTATGGGTGACGATGAAAGTAGGTATACAGGTACAAGTGTGGGTGATTGTATGTGCGTATACGCCAACAGAGGACCGAGTGGCAAGAGTGAAAGATGAGTTTTGGGCAAGTGCAGAAGCATGTATGGACAAATTTGAGAGGAGCAAGAGAGTGTTTTTGATTAGAGACATGAATGACAAAGTTGGGTATGTACGATTGGATGGAGTGGTTGGTCAGTGGGGTGTGCCAGCTGAAGTAGATGGGAATGGTAGTGCTTTGGTGGACATCTGTGCTGGTAAGGGGTTGGCAATAGGCAACACCTACTTTCGGCATAAGATGATCCACAGGTATACATGGAGAATAATGAGAAGGATGGATGGTGAACTTGTTGAACGAAAGGTAATGATTGACTACGTGTGTGTGGATGAGCGAATGAGAAGACAAGTGTTGGATGCAAGAGTGTGGAGAGGGTGGGGGAATGAAATCTCGGACCATCACTTAGTGATGGGCAAGGTAAGGCTGCAGAGAAAATGGTTGAAGAGACAAAGGGGAAGACAGGAGGAAACAGCTGCTGTGAGAAGAGTGGAGAAGTTGCAAAGATAGTGAGAAAATGGCAGAGTATAAGAGCATAGTGGAAGAAAGATTGGGAAGGTATGAATTAGAGCAGATGGAAGGGGTGGAAGACGTATGTAAGATATTCAAGGAAGAGATAGGCGCAGTGTGTGAGGTGGTTTGTGGAGTGAGAAAGAGATGCAGGGATGTGCAAGGGACGGCATGGTGGAATGATGAGGTGGAACGAGCTGTGGAAGAAAAGAAAAAGGCATATAGTGAATGGCTAGCGAGTAGAGGCAGGGGAGAAGATGAAAGAGAGAAGAGAGAGGTATATATGAGCAGGAGAAGGGAGGTGAAGAAACTGATGAAGGAGAATAAGAAGAAAGTGGATGAAGAGTTTGGGAGGAATCTGAGTGTGAAATGGAGGGAGAGTAAGAAATTGTTTTGGAAGGAGGTAAAGAAAGTAAGGCAGTGTGAAAGGGGAAACAGTAGGGGAGTGAAAGATAGGAATAATAGATTGTTGGTGGAGAAGACAGAGAAATTGAGGAGATGGAAGGAGCACTTTGAGGATTTGTTCAATGTAGAGAGTGAGAGCATTGCGAGTATAAGTGGTTAGGGAAAGGATGGGAGAAGAAGAGATGAGAGGAGGGAGGTGAGGAAGAGATCAGTAGGGCAGAAGTAGTGGAAGCAATGAAGAAGATTAAGATGGGAAAGGCCCCAGGAACTGAACTGATGGAGTGTATGGTGAAATGCTGAGGTATGGGGGTGAGATTGTAGTGGAGTGGATATGGAAGTTGTGTAGATTGGCTTGGGAAGAGGGAAGGGTTCCGGAGGACTGGAAATTAGGTATAATTGTTCCTTTATACAAAGGAAAAGGGGAGACAGAAGTATGTGCTAACCATAAGGGTATTTGCCTTCTTAGTGTGACGGAAAAATATATGGTAGAATACTCATTGATAGGGTTAGGTATAGAGCAGAGGAGCTAGTTGGAGAAGAACAAGGGGGATTTAGGAAGGGAAGAGGATGTGTAGATCATATATTTGTTCAAAGATGTTTAGTGGAGAAGTATCAAGAAAGTGTATGCTGCCTTCATGGTTGGTGAAAGCTTATGATAGAATAGATAGGCAAGGTATGTGGAAGGTATTAAGAATATAATCATGGAGTGGAGGGGAAATTGTTGAGTGCTGTGAAGAGTATGCACGAAGGAGCTAGGGCTACGGTGCGAGTGGATGGTGAGCAGAGTGAGTTCCTTGATCTCAGTGTGGGACTGAAACAGGGTTGTGTGATGTCTCCATGGCTGTTTAATATACACATGGATGGGGTTGTAAAGGAGGTGCAAGGTAGGGCAGTAGATGTGGGGTGGCTCTAATGAATGAGGGTGAGATTTGGAAGATTCCGGTGTTGCTGTTTGCTGATGATAAAGTATTGTTGAGTGAAGATGAATGGGAGTTGCAAGGTTTGGTGATTGAATTTGAGACAGTGTGTAGGAAGAGGAATCTGAAAGTTTTTGTAAACAAGAGTAAAGTCATAGTGTTTGAGATGAATTAAGTCACAGAATGCACAGTGAGGTTGGATGGTGAGGATATGGAGAATGTGAGTGCATTCAAGTACTTGGGTAGTGTGATGAGTATGGATGGAACTTTGGGGGATGAAGTGTTTGAAAGGGTACAGCAGGGAAGGAAGGTTCTTGGTTCACTGAAAGCAGTGATGAGAAATAGGGGGGTAAGTATGGAAGTTAAGAAGTCACTGTATTATAGTATTGTGATCCCCACCCTGACGTATGGAAGCGAGGCATGGACCTTGCAAGACGGGAACAAGGCAAGAGTGAGAGCAGTGGAAATGAGTTACTTGAGAGGAGCATGTGGAGTGACATGGAGGGACAGGTTGACGAATGAAGAAGTGAAAGAATATTGTGGGGTGGATGTGGATGTAGTTGAGAAAATTAGGAGAAATACTCTGAGGTAGTTTGGACATATGGAGAGAATGGAGAATGAAAGACTGACTAAGAGGGTGTGTGTAGGTGAGGTGGAGGGAGGGAGAGGGAGGGGAAGACCGAGGATGAGGTGGAGGGATGAGGTTGAGAGGTATATGAGGGAGGGGTGAGTGAGTTGGGGGGGAGGGTAGTCAAATGGTGGGTGACAGAGCGACTTGGAGGCGTTTTGTCTGTGGCCACCCTTTGCAGGATTAGGGCGTAGGGCTATAGATAGATAGATAGATGTCCTACCATCACCAGTCGTACGAATCGCCAGACTCTTCTCAGTGGGTTATCCAGCGCTTACCTGTTTGCCTGGTCAACCCGAGGTCCCTTACAATGTCGGCTATGCTGTGGCCGGCCTCATGCATACCAATAATGCGGCCTCGTTGCACCACACGGCGTTGGCTGGACTCCATGCTGGTGTAGGTTTGCATGGCCATCCAGCAACCCCAACACCCTCTCATCACCTCGGAATGATATTTTCCTCAGACAAACAACACCTACTTATTCAAATTGGTGGACAGGGCAATAGTGTGTTGTGTTGGAAACGTCTGGCTTCGCAATTACGTTGGATCTGTTACGTCAGTATATTTCTCTCACGAGCCAGCCTTTGATATCACAATCTAATGCTTGTTATCTGACGCCGCAATACAAGGTGTAATGCAGCTTTATCTACCGTATATTAACTCTTATTCATGCTCTGATTGAAAGGCAATAAACAAATAATGTGACCACCACCTCGCATTTCATTCTCCCTCCCCTTCCTCACTCCACACCAGCACCATCACTCGTCACCCCACCCACCTTCCCCTCTCCCTCAAGCCCCTCCCTCTCAGCCCCTCTTACTCCTGTGTGACTTGCCGCGCATAAAGGAGCAAGCCTGAGGCGCGGGTACCGGACAATAAGTGAATATTTATGGCCACGACTGTATGTATATACATGTCTGTTTATATCTGTTTATCTGTGTATATAATTTGTCTACCTACCATCCTCCCGAACATTAAGTTATACACAACATTAACTCTCTCTCTCTCTCTCTCTCTCTCTCTCTCTCTCTCTCTCTCTCTCTCTCTCCTATTTTAATCAAGTAACCAGTTATAAATGAATTGTAATTACTCTGTGTAGATGTAATTCAATAAAAAGCTATATCATTTTTATGAATGATTCGCATTTTGAGGATAAAAACGGTGACACAGTATAAATGTCATACGACTTGTCAGCGTTGCTATTGCGACTGTGTCAAGTGGAATGATACGAGGGACAGCCATGCGTGTGTGGGTCATACTCGGTCAGTCTCCCGCTGTGGAAGCTTGCCCATCATCCTGCTCTTGCGTTCTCCAGTCAAACCAAAGAAAGTCAAAACAAGAGAAAAAAATAAAAATAAAATGAGTAGTTAAAATGAGAGAGAGAGAGAGAGAGGAGCACGTGTGTGGCGGCGATGTGGCAACAAAGCAAGCGGTATGCGGTCTCAGGCAGCCCCGCCCAAACTGCCTTGATAAAATAGAAAGCCATATGAGTGGCTGTAATAATTTATTATCACCAAGAACAAAAAACTGTACCGCTGTGCTTGCCTCTGTGCATGTGTGCATGTGCATGTAGGCGGGTGAGTCACACTCATAAGAACACCTGTGCTGGTGTATAGGTGGCTGTAATAAAGACAAATTTATTACCACCAAGGATGAAAGACTATTCCAACCTGACATTGGGGTATGATTTACCACCAACACCTTCACGTCACCCTGTCCCCCGCCATTTCACTGCCCTGCTCCCAACTCACACACCCCTCTCTCTTATACCTCTCCATTCCATCCCTTCATCTCATTCTTGGCCTCCCTCTACCTCTCTCCCCCTCCACCTCACTTACATTCTCCTCGTCAGTCTCTTCCTCTCCATCTTCTCCACTTGGCCAAAGCATCTCAGTGTGTTTCTCCTAACGCTTCCTATCACATCCACATCCACACCACAACGCTCCTTCACATCCTCATTTGTTAGTCTCTTTCTCCACGTGACTCCACAGGCTCCTCTCAAATAACTCACTTCCACTGCTCTCACTCTTGTGTCCCTCCAACAACGTCCAAGCTTCACTTCTAGGCTAACCACTCCTATTCAAAAAATATCTCTATATCTTCAGAGTATAACGTCGTTTCTCTGTTTGTCTATATTTATCTATCAAAGAATATAATCCTTTCAAAATATTTGTTTTTATATTTCTTCTCACTTCCTGTTTCTTTTCTATAATTCCTCTCCCCACTCATCTTCTGTTCCCATCCCTTCCCTTCCCTTCCCTTTTTTGTCCTACCCTCACAAATTTCTTGTACTCAATAGTAAACATGGACAAAAAAATTATTTAATATAATAATATAGAAAAAATTACAATTGCGTATATTGTTAACAATGCAGAAATATTATCCATATAGTAAAATGTGCAACAGCAATACTAGCCTTGCAAACTATGCAAGAAACTTGCCTAATTTGAACAAACAGGCAATTTACCTAATTTGGCATATATATATATATATATATATATATATATATATATATATATATATATATATATATATATATATATATATATATATATATATATATATATATATATATATATATATAGGCTTCACAGCCTGCTTCCAAGGCCCAGTAGTCCTTCATACTATACACCTCTACATGTCACCACTTCGGCGCTAACACCCACCGTCCATACTGAATACATGCTTGGGCTGTCTCATACAGGACTGGTGTATTGGTATTAGCGGGGGTATTTTTACGACATGTCGGAGGGTCATCTGGTACATCGGTGAAGTCTGTTTGTATTAGTTTCAAATCCTTAAACTGTTCCCTGTCCCAGCGAGGATTTGAACCTGGGTCCGGTAGAACCGCAGGCCACATGCCTCCCCCAATAAATATATATACTCGTATATATATATATATATATATATATATATATATATATATATATATATATATATATATATATATATATATATATATATATATATATATATAAATATATATATATATATATATATATATATATATATATATATATATATATATATATATATATATATATATATATATATATATATATATATATATAACAGGACAGGGCTAATATATGGCCAGGTCTCCACTATACGTGGAGGGAATCTTAAAACGAACGAACGAACGCAGGGGTGGAAACAGTACGATAATTATCGTATTTGTACCATAATTCCAGTGCTGTGTACTATGTACTGTAATTACATCTGAATGTACTGTATTTTTTTATTTTATTAAAAAACTTATTAATTTTGAAATACAACTGTTTAAGCCCTGCTTTTTAAGGCGAAGCTGCACTTGACAGGTTGGTAATGACTGGCTGAATGCAACATTACTTCATAATATCTGTACTCGTTAGCATTATTAATTAACAACATATATCTGAGGGGGAAATTTGGGTTAGTAAATGTTATTCGGACATGTTGCAATCAGCCAATTATCACCAACCTGTCAAGTGCATCTTCGCCTCCATAAAAAAAAAAAAAAAAAAAAAAAAAAAAACAGTATAGGCTGGGGCGGAGGCCGAGGACGGGTCATTATGAGCTTCTCAACTGCAAGGCATAATGACCTGCCAAGGCCATTATAGTTTTTTATATATTTTTATTCATAAGGTGGGGGGAGGAGAGAGACAGGTGGACATGGGAGGGACAGAGGCCATTGGGTTGGGGGATATGCCTTTAATCTTGGGAGGACAGGGATGCTGGTGGTGAGGGGAGGAGGGAGGGGAGGACTCAGGGATGGTGAGAGCTGGTGGCGTCGGGGGATTAGTGGGAAGAGAAAGAAGGCTGAAAATACGAAACAAGGAATGGGAAGATTTGCCGAAGAAAGCAAAAAGATAGGGTATGGAAAGACAGGAAGCCTTAGTGTGAGAGGGTAAGGAAAAAAAAAACAAGAAGTGTTTATATGTGTATGATAAACAGAGGTGTAAGGAGTGCCACAGTGTGCCACTCATTGGCACTTTAGCCAAATATGAATTGTTTTGTCAAGGTAGGAGTAATATTCAATTCATCATCTTTTTCTGTGCACTACTGGACATGGGCAATATGACTATGGCCAAGAGAGTAAGCAGTTCAAAAGGAACAGACAGGCAACATGGATTAGGAGAGTTACGACAGCGGGGGTGGTAGTGGTAATTAACGATAATCCCAGCTACACCTGTGTCTGGTTAAGCTCCGTCGAACAGTCTAGTTTTGCTGGACAAAGAGCCAATAGAAATGAAGTAAGGATATCAACCATCATAAAGCTAGCTTCTCATTGGTTAGGGTCACCTAGCCGAAAAGAAACACTAGACTGGAGTCATGAGGCGGCGTCGTGACCTCATATATGACGTGTTAGCCTCTCTGATAGGTTTTGTTGACGCTAGACCAATAAGAAGGAAGATACCAAGATAGGAAAATTTACACAGGGTTTTCATTGGCTACAGGCGTTGCTGAATCCTTGACTCATAGCTAGTTTTAATGGTGAAATATTTTTTTGTTTTGTCCATGTTTAAAATAAAATGACATCCCATGTAATTTAGCGAATTATTTCTTCTTCCATGAATTAGAATATGGTAAGTCAAGAAATCATACAGTATAGAGCTAAGGTATTACATATATATTTTTTTCATTGTCAAAATAAACTATAATAATGGTATTGATGCACTAATTGGTAGAAATGTGCTTAAGTTTTGGAAAATATATAGCTGTACGATAATCTTGGCGGCGCAGTGCGACAACCTCGGATCCGAGAATTTCTAATTTTCAAATCCCTGCAAGACAGTGATGCCAAACATGGGGAATTTTCCCTAGATTTGGGGAATTCATGGTACTGATGGGGAAATGGGGAATTCAGGTCCAATTTTGGGAAATTTTTACGGTGCATTAAATCTTCCTTCAAAATTTGGGGAATTTTCACTGTGAACCAAATGTCTTTCTTGATAGTTACGTAATACTTCTATCAGTCTATCTATCTATCTATCATCTTCAAAAAAAGTAAAAGTATCGTGCTGCATTTACCATAACTGGTTCATCTAAGGAAATGAGATTTTAAAGGTAAAAAGCTAAACAGTATCTAAGGTATTTATTATACTTTTTAATTAGAACATTCTACATTCATGGTGACAATGCCTTTTTGGCAATTGTGTAGTTTGTAAGTAACTTGTCAATTTTGTTCTGTTATTAGTCGAGTTGGACTAAATTAGACACGTAGTATACGGGAATAAGACCAGCAACTCTGCTGGTTGGACAAGGACGAGGGCTCACAGCAAACGTACGGGTACAAATTGCGACTCCAATGCTTCCATTCTAGGGTAATTTTAGGGTAATCACAACCCCCTCTGGGGGGTAAACAATACGAAAACAAAACAGAAATTCGCTGTCAACAAAAACATTAGTTGGATTACTGCAGTCAGTGCTACCTGAAAGAGGGTCCTTGTTTCAATTTGCCAGTTGACAACACCCTTATTAGACGTATGAGATCAGAAAGTAATGTGTGACGCTAAACAGAGTGATTCAGACTGAAATGTTTATAAAAGACAGTAGCTACTGTTTAAAGGTATGTTATTGTAAAATGTCAGAATTATCTTAAGTGCTGAATGATGGAGTGTTCATAGTAGTGAACAGGAAAGAACAGATTGTACTTGGCTTATAAAGTTAAAATATATAGGTTTATATTATAAGAAAATGGTATAACTAAGTAGTACGATGAAAAGGATTTTAGTTGCCACAAGGCGTTACGATTTTTTGTGACAAATTATTTTACTTCTTAAAGCATTAAGGTCATCTGTAATAATAAAGGCGAGTGTGTGTATGTTTGTTAGCTATAAACTCGGCTCCTTCAGGGTCTTCCCCCACATATGATACACTGTCTGAATCAGCATGATCCAGGGAGTGTTTTGGTATATAATTTATTAGGATTTATTGTATGTTGAAAAGTTCTATTAGGTATATTGGCCGAAGGCCCAATCAGCCCTCCGCAGGAGCTAACTGAAAAGGTCCGCCCTTTTCGGCTTGTATTAAATAAACCAAAGACAAACCAACTCATGTGATATATATATATATTTTTTTTTCATTATTCTAGTCCCCGTAATCCTCCCTCCCCCACCCTACATTACTGTACGAGTATAAATTGGTCTGTGTGAGTTGATGCTCACAACTGGAACAAAGATTATATGTTCTGCATACAATATTATGAATAGAATGTGCGATGAAAGAGGATTTTATATACTAGTACAGTAGCGTGCAATGAATGCTTCTCTTTTCCCACAACAAATCATTCATGTATAAAAACATTTATTACAGATATAACTCATAACATTAACATATTAATTATGTATGGAAGTTTAAAAAATGGGGAATTTCTTTTCAATTTGGGGAATTTGCCCCTCAGATCTGGGGAAGTTTGAACCAGAGCATCTGGCAGCACTGCAGCAAGAAGCTCAGTCACCTACAAGCATGGAAGGGGTACAGACGTCGCTCCTCCTTCTCCTTGTAGGGGGAATTTTAGTCTCCTCCAACTACACCACTACATATCATGGGTGAGGGGGTATTGTTTGTCACTATTATAACCCATTTATTTTTTTAAATATATCAAACTGCTCAAAAATTCAGTTTTGAAATTACTGGTAAAGGCAATGTGATGGTTTTTATAATAGAACTCATAGTTTTATCTTTATTATCTTTAAATATATCTCTTGGTTATTTTGAAGTTTCGTCAATGAGAGAGAGAGAGAGAGAGAGAGAGAGAGAGAGAGAGAGAATCAGATACTCGTCTCACACTACTTTTCACTCTCTCTCTCTCTCTCCCTCTCTCTCTAGCATGAATTAATCGATCCAGACGCTGGACAATGATTCGGTTATTCTCTCTCTCTCTCTCTCTCTCTCTCTCTCTCTCTCTCTCTCTCTCTCTTTCCTTTTCCAATTATTAAAAAGACAATAATTCTGATAAGGAACCACTGTTTTAGGGCTGATTTGACTAATAACCAAGAAGATTCAGAGATGGACAACTACAATGCGTTCACTCTAACCTGGCAAAGATCCCTAACCCTTTTTGGCTCATTTGATGGCCAGGTGTAGTCAGACTGGAGAAGTATTTGACTAGTAACCAAGGAGACTCATTCATTAATTTGTCATGGCTTTTTATATTTTGCTTCTGTGGGGTTTAATTCACACACACACACACACACACACACACACACACACACACACAATTAGTTTTTACAGAAGAAAAAAATTTTGAGAGGGACTATGTGGAACACGCATGTCCACACATACTACCAGATATACAAATAGCAGAAAAAGTAATACAGGAGGAGTTGAGTGGATTAGACAGAGGAAAAGCAAGTGGTCCTGATGAAATTTCATGTTGGGTATTACGAGAATGTGCAAAGTAGTTAAGTAAACCATTATTTTTAATTTTCAAGAAATCCTTGAGTCAAGGTAAACTACCTGATATTTGGAAAAAAGCAAATATTGTCCCCTTATTCAAGAAAGGAAATAGACAAAATCCACTCAACTACCCACCAGTATCACTGACCAGTGTTGTAAGCAAGGTATTAGAAAAACTTATAAGAAAAGCTTGGGTAAAAGAACACAGTATGATAACAGAAAGACAGTTTGGTTTCAGAAAAGGAAAATCATGTGTTACTAATCTGTTGAGCTACTATGACAGAGTAACAAACACAATACAGGGAAGGGAAGGATGGGTGGACAGTATCTATTTAGATTTCAAGAAAGCTTTTGACACAGTACCACACCAAAGACTTTTATGGAAACTGTACCATCAAGGAGGAATTCGAGGCAAACTTTTTGTTGGATGCAAGACTTTCTCATAAAAAGAGAAATGAGGACAGTACTTAGAGGAAACTACTCATCATGGAAAGAAGTGACTAGTGGAGTACCACAGGGTTCAGTGCTGGCATCAATCATGTTTTTTGTGTATATAAATGATATAAACAGTAACACTGGAAATGAGAGCTATATGAACATGTTTGCAGATGATGCAAAAATACAAAGGAGAATTACTAACACAGACTCTTGTAGGGAGCTACAAGAAGAATTAAACAAACTTCATGAATGGAGTAGTACATGGCAAATGGAATTCAATGTGGACAAGTGTCATATAATCAAGTTTGGTAAAAGTGGAAAAAGACCTGATTGGGATTATAAGTTAGGAAATAAAACCCTATACACATCAGAAAGAGAGAAAGACCTAGGTGTGATTATCAATAACAGACTATCTCCGGCTGACCACATCAGCGAGAAGGTACGGAACATGTATACACTGCTTGCAAATATGAGAATAGCATTCACATACATAAATGAAGACATGCTAAGAAGGATAATAACATCATTCATTAGACCAACCCTGGAATATGCATCAGTAGTCTGGAGTCCTCATCTCAAAAGGCATATAGACAAGAATGAAAAAGTTCAAAGGGCTGCTACAAGATGGATACCAAGCTTAAGAGACCTAAGCTATGAAGAAAGACTAAATAAACTGAATCTACCAACACTACAGGAGAGAAGGAAAAGAGGTGACATGATAATGCTATGTAAGTGCATATCAGGAAAGGAGAAAATAGACATAAATGATTACTTAATATATGGAGAAGCATCAGCAAGAGGACACTGCAAAAAACTGCATAAGAAGAGAGGTGATAAAGACGTAAGAAAATTTAGTTTCCCAAACAGAGCAATTGATCAATGGAATGCACTACCGAATGAAATAGTGTGTGCCAAAACAATTCACAAATTTAAGGATATGTACGATAAATATGGTTTAAGACACGGGACAGTACGAGCTTGACTCATTCCTGTAAAGATACAATTAGGTAAGAACAATTAGGTAAGAACACACACACACACACACACACACACACACACACACACACACACTCACACATAGATGAGTCTGTTCACAAGCAGAACGAGGTGAGGATGGTTTTATACTGGCTAATCCCACGCACTCCTTCCTGCCTTATCGCTAGTGTGCTTTAGTGATCTGTGATAGTGGCTGCGTTAGTGTGTTGTAGTGATCAGCGATAGTGCTGTGCTAGTGATCCGTGAGAGTGTGTGTTGTGGTGACCCGTAGTGACCCGTGATAGTGTGTGCTACCTTGTGTGAATTTGTGCGTAATGGCTTCCTCGGCAGAGAGCTGTGTCCCCACTGCTGGTATTGAAAAGGACTACTTGAATTAAAGGAGGAACTTCTCGAACTGAAGCGGGAGGTACAAATTCTCAGGCAGAAGTCACAGATGAGGGAATTGTTGGAGGAGATGTTGGAGGAGAAAGAGAAAAAGGCTGCAGGTTGGACACTAGTTAACAAGGGTGCAACGAAGTTCACTCTTAAAAAGCAAACGGAAGTTAAGACCACTAATGCCTTCGACGCACTACGGGACGAATGTGAAGGGAAGGCAGAGAGGGAAGTAGAGGAGAAGGACGGTGAGAGAACTTCCATTCTTGGAGATTTCAATGTTCACCACCACCTTTGGCTCTCCTCTCCTTTCACGGATCCACCTGGTGAACAAGCCTACATCTTTTCTATCCTTAATGACCTAGAGCAGCTTGTACAGCACCCTACCCGTATCCCTGACCGCCTTGGAGAGAGCTCCAACATACTTGACCTCTTCCTCACAACTAATCCTTCTGCTTACTCTGTTAATCTTTTCTCTCCGTTGGGCTCCTCCGATCACAACCTTATTACCTTAACCTGTCCTATCACTCCGGTACGGCCTGTGGACCCTCCAGGGAAACGTCGTCTGTGGCACTTTGGAGCCGCGAACTGGGAGGCCCTCAGGCAGTACTTCTTTGATTTTCCCTGGAATGATTATTGCTTCCATGGCCGGGAGCCATCGGAGTGTGCCTCGCGCATTACGGAGGTTATTCTCTCGGGCATGGAAGCATACATTCCTTTCTCATATCCTTTGACTAACGCAAGAAAGCCCTGGTTTAATCACGCTTGTTCTAATGCTGTCCGCAACAAGGAGAGGGCCTACAAAAGGTACCGGAGCCAACCCACACCTGAATCACATCATCTTTACGTTTCTGCCCGGAATCGTGCTAAGTCTGTTCTTCGCTCTACTAAAAATAATTTCATCCATACTAAATGCTCTCAACTCTCCAACTCGAATTCTTCCGGCTCCTTCTGGCACCTTGCCAAAAATCTTTCTAACAACTTTACCTCATCATCCTTCCCTCCTCTTTTCTGCTCTGATGGTTCTGTAGCTATTTCTTCTACTGATAAAGCAGATCTCTTCGCACAGACTTTCTCCTCCAATTCCACCTTAGACGATTCCGGTGCTGTTCCTCCATCACTTCTCCCCTCTGACTTCCTCATGGCTGACATTAAAATTTCTTCAGTTGATGTATTTTCTGCCATCACTGGCCTCAGTACTAACAAGGCATATGGGCCTGATGGGGTCCCTCCTGTTGTTCTCAAGAACTGTGCTTCTGTGCTTACACCCTGCCTAGGCAAACTCTTTCGCCTTTGTCTGTCAACTTGTACCTTTCCTTCTTGCTGGAAGTTTGCTCTCATTCAGCCTGTCCCAAAGAAGGGTGACCACTCCCAACCCTCCAACTATCGTCCAATTG
>NC_136964.1:1299208-1304208 GCF_032717465.1 Coenobita brevimanus
ATTTGTACAGAGAAAATAGACATTGCCGTTATTAGTGAAACTTGGATGAATACAGACACTCGAGAATTTTTAGCAGAATATCAGATAAAAGGCTATAATATTTTTGTGTCAAACCGTCAGGGAAGAAAGGGGGGAGGGGTAGCTATTTATGTAAAGGATTCATTAAACTGTTACAATAAAGCAGACATTAAAGTAAATAGGGACACAGAAAGTGGCTGGGTTGAAATTAATAACAATAGGGAGAAATTAGTCTTAGGAGCAACTTACAGATCTCCTAAATTAAGTAGAGCTGATAGTAAATACCTTTGGGAGGAAATTAGGAAAGCATCATAGTCCAGCTTAGTAATAATTGTAGGGGACCTTAATCTGCCAAGGATAGATTGGAGAAATCAGACAGGAGATGCAGAGTCAGAGGAATTTCTAGAGGTAGTACAGGATAATTTCCTTCATCAGTGTATCAGGGAGCCCACCAGAGGTAATAATATACTAGATTTGGTTTTAGCAAATAAAGAAAATATCATTAGTGATATAGAGGTTGGTGGACGACTTGGTAATAGCGATCATGAAGATTTTAAGTTCAAATTTATTTGGGATGTCTGTTCCACTGAAAATACCTCCACCGTTCCTAATTTTCGTCTAGGAGATTTCGATGGCTTAAGAGCTTATTTTCGAACGGTATTCCACAGGGAGATTAGCTATTTGAAGGAATGCCAGGTCAGTGGTGAACCCCAGGCCATAGGTCAGGCGCAGGAAACACGTGGGAATGTCCGTCAGGTGTCTGTGAGGGGAGGTGGTAGATAGGAATGTAGTCCAGGTGACGGGAATTAACTCAGCTCCAGTACCAAGCAGACGTTCGACCAGTGAGAAGTACAACGAGTTAATAAATATAATACACGGAGGCCAAGATAGATATATCCCTTCAAAACCGTTTAGAACGAATAATTCAGAACCAAGATGGTTAAACAACAGATTAAAATCTCTCATAGGCCAAAGGAAAGGAATATATAGAAAAATAAAACGTGAAGAGGAACACTTACGTAACCGATACACGATTTTAAATAGAAAAGTAAAGAGGGAGATAAGAAAAGCAAAGAGAAGTTATGAAATTAAGGTTGCCAGTGAATCAAAAGAAAACCCCAAGGGTTTTTATCAAATGTACCGTACGAAAAATAAAGATAGGATAGTACCACTCAGAACAGAATCAGGTGACATTACCAGTGAAGATAAAGAAATGTGCTCCATCCTAAATAATTATTTCATATCAGTATTCACCAAGGAAAATCTAAGCCTGGTCCCTCAAGCAGCAAATATTTACCATGAGAATACGGAAAATATTCTTAGTAAAATAACCATTAGTAAGGAGGACGTATTGAAAGAAATCAATAAGTTAAAACCTCAAAAATCGCCAGGTCCGGACGATATAATTGCAAAAATTATAAAAGAAACCAAAGAAGAATTATGTCAGCCACTTTTAACGTTATTTAATGACTCTTTAAGTTCAGGAGAAGTTCCCGAGGCGTGGAAGACCGCAAAAGTAGTGCCCATCTTTAAAAAGGGTGATAAATCAGCTGCGTCGAATTATCGTCCGATAAGTCTAACGTCAATAGTAGGAAAAATGTTAGTCAGTTTTGGCAAATAAGATTAGAGAACACTTAGAAAGATTTAATCTTATAAACGAAAGTCAGCACGGATTCAGGCAAGGACGATCCTGTCTTACAAACTTGTCATTCTACTCGGAGGTCTATGAGACAGTAGATAGTGATAAAGCTTACGATGTTATTTACCTGGACTTTAGTAAAGCTTTTGATAGTGTCCCACACGAAAGGTTAGTTAGAAAGGTTCGAGCACACGGTATGGACGGCAATATCTTAAAATGGATAGAATCCTGGCTGAAGGGACGAAAGCAGAGAGTATTAATAAATGGAACTAAGTCGGATTAGGGATTAGTAACTAGCGGTGTACCACAGGGTTCAGTACTCGGTCCCTTATTATTTATTATATATATATATATAAATGATCTAGACTTAGGAGTCAATACCAGCATCAGCAAATTTGCCGACGATACAAAAATAGGGCGTATCATTAACTCGACTGACGATTGCCATAACTTACAAAAAGACCTCGATATATTGTCCAAATGGTCTAGAACTTGGCAAATGGAATTTAACGTTGAAAAATGCAAAGTACTTAACGTAGGCAAGACCGTTGGAGACACTAAATACAGCTTAGATAACAAAGAAATTAGCAAATTGGAATGCGAGTGGGATCTAGGAGTTATGATTAGTAACGGCCTTAAACCAAGGCAACAGTGTATTAATGCGAGAAATAAAGCAAATAGGGTCCTACGATTTATTTCGAGAAGCGTGAGCAATAGATCATCAAAAGTAATACTGAAATTTTATCTAGCATTAGTAAGGCCACATTTAGACTACGCAGTACAATTTTGGTGTCCTTACTATAGAATGGATATCAGTTCGTTAGAAAATGTACAGAGAAGAATGACAAAAATGATACATGACGTCCGGAACCTGTCATATGAAGACAGACTGAAAAGACTAAGTCTGCATTCGCTTGAGAGGCGTAGAGTAAGGGGAGACTTAATTGAGGTGTTTAAGTGCATGAAGGGTATAAATAAAGGAGATATTAGTAAGGTACTTAAAGTGAGCATACAGGATAGAACTAGAAGTAATGGTTTCAAACTAGAAAAATTCCGTTTCAATAAGGAAATCGGTAGAAATTGGTTTGGTAATAGAGTAGTAGACGAATGGAATAAGCTACCTAGTAAAGTAGATGCTGTCTCTTCCACTGAGAGTTTCAAGCATAGGCTAGATAAGCATATGACAAATAAGGGGTGGATATAGAAAAAAGAAAATCTTGTAACCAATACCAATTCATAATTTTTCCCTTTCAGGTTACGCTATGATAGTCTCTATTCTCCTTTCACACTTTCCTGTTAAATGTCCACGCCAGTTTTTCTATACTGCGTGGTGTTCTTTCTGACTTTTTCCTGCCGGCTTCGGCTGGAGGGTTTGGAGGGCGGGGGAGAGCCTTCTTCTTTGCTATCGTTATCTCATTCTAGTAGTTCAGTTACTCTTCTAGGAGCTGCCTAGCATGGGCCAACCGGCCTACTGCAGTTATCCTCTCTTCTTATGTTCTTATTTTCTTATGCCTCTCCTCACCTTGCCTCTCTTCTCTCCTAAACTCCTTCTCCCCTGTCTCTCCCGTTTCCCCTGTATAGGACTGGTCGTGTCACGTGTAAGGGCACGGGGGTGTGGAACCTTCCCGAGCCTGGGGAGTTTCCGATCAGGCGTCATTGTGCTGTGGGTGAAATTCCTTAACGGAGAATGTGCATCGCTGTTTCCTCTAGCCCTCTCGCCTAGGCACGACATTCATCTAACTTCTATATTATATACACACGTTACTAGCTATTATGCAGTGTGTTATATTTTGGTGCCCTTACACACACACACACACACACACACACACACATAATGCTTACTCTCCCCAACAGACACCAGCTTTGGCGAATCCAAAGGGCAGGGCTCAATATCTCGTCTCTCGGGACAAAAGTGGATTTGTGGGGTGGAGGGGATGAGTGGGTGGATGCCAGAGTCCCACCCAACTACACCAACACGCTCGCCCAAACACTCCACCAGCAAGGAGTGAATTATACTGTGACGATGTCGGATATTCAGAGGTAAGAGAGTTACATAGAGTTACATAGATACACAGACCATATGGTCCCTACGAGGCGGTCCGGCCTTAACACTAATACAGTGCTATAATAATTATTGGAGCAGAAGAAAAGGATAGCACAGCAGAAGGCTCTCTCCCCCACCCTCCAGACCCACCGGCATTTGCCGTACAGGAAACAAGAGAGGAAGTAATACCTTGCAGGAAAGAAAAACCTGAAGGAATTTTATAGGATCGGCAGAAAGGAAGATAATATGAAAATGGAAAATTTAGGTATACAGTCACATACTTCCTCTATGCATGGACTTTTTTTTACTGACTTTTTTTTTTTTCCATATAAAACAGATGAATAAAATATTTGTTTATTATATTTGCCCAAAATATTGTCTGTGTTGATTACTAGTTTAGGTGTATTGTGTTTAAATATTTTTTGGTATCTCATTCCCAGGGAGTTTATTCCAATAGAGTAAGTGAAGAAGTTTTTGGTTGTATCAAGATTAGCCCTCCTTGCTTGCAACTTCATACCATTTCCTCGAGTTACAGTCTCGGCAATTACTGTGAATAGCTTGCCTGAATCAATATTACTAAAGCCTTTCAGAATCTTAAAACCATTCAATCAGCTGTCCCCTGAGTCTCCGTTTTCTAAGAGAGAATAAGTTTAATTCCCTGAGCCTCTCGAGATATGATTTGTTCCTCAGGGACGGGATTAACTTGGTAGCCCTACGCTGGACAGCTTCCAGTATTTCTATATCTTTAACTAGGTGAGGCGCCCAAAATTGCACTGCAAACTCTTAAGTGTGGCCTGTCTATGCTCTTGTATAGGGGGATTACAATATCTTTGCTTTTATATATAAAATGTCTTTTGATGAAGCCTAGGGCCCTGTTGGCTTTATTGGCAGCAGAGATACATTGAATTGAACATTTTAGGTCGTCTGAAATTAGTATGCCTAGATCCTTAACTAGTGAGGACTTGCTAATGATTTGGCCCTTCATTTCGTAATCATACCTTTTGTTTTTCTTCCCTCTTTGCAGTACCTGACATTTACTTACACTGAAGGGCATTTGAAATTTTTCTGACCAGCTGACAATTTTGTTAAGATCATTTTGAAGGCTAATTCTGTCTTCTTCAGAAAATATAGTGTTGCCGATTTTTGTATCATCCGCAGATTTAGAAATGAAGTTGTTTAGGCCCACATCGATATCGTAAATATATATAATAAATAGGACGGGTCCCAACACCAATCCCTGAGGAGCACCACTGGTCACTGGAGCCCAGTCTCACTCCATTCCATTTATAATGACTCGGT